>NC_044000.1:14677500-14852500 GCF_902150065.1 Myripristis murdjan
TCTCAATTCTTGATTTTATCAAAAATCTTACTGTCTGTAATATTTCATCGTGACACAACAAAATTGCCAAGGTTTATTTAGTCAATACCATATAAGTGTGTACAGTATTTCAGTCCACACCCAATTACATTTAATACTTTTGGATAGTTTGGACAGAACCACCACCTCAGCCATATTAGCACAATACACCAATTAAAAATTTGTCACCACTTGCTAAACTGGAAAGCAGTTTCTTTGAAGCAAAGATGGATGAAATCAAGAATAATCAGTTAGTACTATTATATCAGAATTATGTTTTATTCATGTCCTGTCACACATTGGAGCCTCTCATCTTCACTGCCATCTCTCCATTTCATCCCTGACCTGCCTGCAGAAGCACACCTTCCTCCACATCATCACCCAGTCATGTCTGACCATCAGCCGTCTGGAGGACGGTACCTACGGCCCCACCGTGGAGTATTGTAACGACAGTCCTATGCAGACCTGGATGCTCCGCAACTACTCGCGCCTGGAGGTCTTTAAACGCCTCTATTTCAGTCCCACTGATTATTTTCTCTAGGCCTCACTCTTGGCTGGGGGTGTAGGGACTGGGATGGAGCAGGTCAGTACAACAAGGCTGTAGTCTGAGGCCCAGTTTTGCTGTAGTGGTGTAGCTTGTCATCGGCGTAGCTAGATTACTAGACTTAGATTAGTTTTCCTGGTTGTTGCTGTAGATGGTAACTTTGTAGCTGATTGTTGCTTCAGTTTTAACTGCATTTTTTATTTTCATGTTTTATCTCAGTGGACAAATACATGCAGATCTTGTTGTTATGATGTTGAACTTTCGCATATTAGTCAGAATGTGCATGCAAATACTTTTAGAAGGTATTTAGTAGCTATTACCGGTGACCTTTCAGAGAGAATGCATAAAGACAGGGATACAGACACATAAAGCAATGACAGATGTCATTGAAGATGGTGCTGTGTACAAGCTGCTATCTGAAAGACCTTTAGCCAGCCTTCATGCTAAATTAGATCTCATTTGACATTTATTTTCCAACATAAATATTTTATTTTGATGTGAAAATTCACAGGCTGTCCAGTGGACTGCCATTGCTCGGTGAATGATGCCTGAAATGGAGGAGGGTGTTTATTTTTAGCTGATTATTTATGCGCTGGCCAGACTGAAATGGGCTTGCCATTGTTTACAAGTTCTTTTGAAGTGATCCTTTATTGTGAACCTACCTTTCATGGCCCTGGCCTCTCGGGAAGTGAGTTCTGCATTTGAACATTTTCCGATGGCCTTGAAGCAGCTGTGTACACTGTATGCCACGTCCCTGTTGTAAAACCAATGAATCTAAATTATCGATGCTCTTCACATCGCTACTTGTCTCTGTACATGTTTTTTTTAAGGAATGTTATTTGGCTCAGCGTTTCTTTTCATTATGTGGCTGTTATTTATCTGCCTTCTCCAGTCTAGCTTTCTGTCTATCATTCTCTGTTGCCAGCTCTGCTCTCTAGGGTCCGTACCGCTGTATCTCTCAAAAAGGTAAAGAGCAGTTTCACTGTAGCATGCCACGGTTTTTGTGGCCAGCCAGAGTAAATTGGGTAAGCGGCTCCCGGGGCTGCCAGTCTGTGTCAGAGTTGTGATGGTGAAGTGACCTGCTGTTAGATGGCCTGATTTGCTGTCCCACCTCTCCGGACCTTGTGGCACAGCCAGGCACGAGAGGAGGACACGTACGCCGGGGCAGGGGATCATTAGGGCAAATGAGACTGTTGTCTGACTCTGCCTCATGACAGAGAGAGTTTGCTGTTTTTATATTTGTCACACGCCAGCTCAGTCCGGTAGAGTCCCATTGAGTGTCGGCACAAGCACACGTTAAACAGGAACTCTGCGCCTGTCAGCAAGTCCGGTGTGCTGCCTGGTGACAAAGGGGATAAATGTTCCCCACCCAGGGCTGACGGTTAGAAACGTCCTCATTTAATTAGCCGGTCTCAGCTGTGCGCACACACACACACTTGCTCCTCCGACGCTAGTTGGTTTGCTAGGAGGCTGAGATGGGAGTTTTCACTGCCCCAGAGGAGCCATGAAATAATTATGAGCAAAGGACAAGGCCTCCACATTTCTAATATTTTCATTAAATATGGAGAGGCTTTTCCTCCTCCCACTGTTATATTTGTGTTCTGCCATTTCTGCCACTAGAGTAGGCTGGGATATTTGAATGAAAGCAAAAATAGTATCGTCACTGCCTCAGCCATGTTCATATGATTTATAGATTAGACCTACCTCCAGGTTTGAGTTTGAATATGCCATTAAGAAATAGCCTACCTCAGTCGTCCCAGTTACTATAATGGCCAGTAGCGCTCGAGCGTGCCACTCGTATGTCTTTAAAACCACCTGGTTATCCTTTAAACTTCTAGTTGAGAAAATAGTTTAGATTCACCATTATCCCAAAAATGCATGGAGACAAGTGTGAGGCCCTCGAGGGTTCTGTAAAAAGGAATTGTTTTGTGTAATAAAACAAGAGCAGTCAAAAGTCTGTATTGTAGGGCTGCCTTATTGTTCTCTTTTTTTCAGCCTTTACAGCAGGTGTTTAAGGCTATATGCCACCTGCTCTCTTTGGTGTTGCTCTGTTTGAACAAATGTGCCCTGTAGGGCTGTCTGCAACGTGCACCTCGGTAAACAGGTGTGAGTGTGTGTGTGTGTGTGTGTGAACGAGCGCACGCACACGCACGCAGCTCTTTGTATCCAGGCAGAACATCAGGCCCTTGTGTTTTATAGCTTTGAGTGAAGCTTAAGCTCAAACATGGCCTCAGCCTCACTGTGTGCTCATTAGTTTGAATATCCTCTGTCAACAGTCAAGGCACAATCATATTTTAATGAAGGATTACCACCCAGCCTCAGGAAATATAGGAAATACTGCCCACACACATGTTTTCATGCTTTGCAATGTTACCTGCAGGTTCAGGCTTCTATTGTAGGTAAACGCGTATCATTATATTCCAGCAGTCTTTGGTTAGTATAATTTAATTCCTTTCATGTATGCTGTTGAATCTGAAATTGAGAAACTGACAACAATCCATCAATATCAAGTTTGAAAATTTAGAACCAGAATAGATGTTTCATTTTGTGGTGTGTTAACATGGATACACACTTTAATGGAATGCTAAACACAATTTTTTTTTTTTTTTAAAAAGCGGTATTGTCAGTATTGTCACTTGTCTGGGCAATATGGACAAACCAAATATCATGATATTTTTTAACCTCAATATCAATTTTTTGGGCAGCATTATATAGATGACTAGTAGTCATTCATGAAATATTTAAATATTGACTATCACTCATTAGTAATGTGGATATGAGGTCTGAAACAGGCAGAGACAAATAATACAACAGCTAGAATTGTCTAACAAGTTCAGAAAATTGCATCTCTTTACTGTAATACTGTAATGCAGCCTTTAAAACTAGGAAAAGACAGTATTCATGCCATATCAAAATATTATGATATGATATGATGTAATCCTCAGCCAACAGTTACTGTTAATAGGCTGCAGCTCATTGGAGCAAGTGCATGCTATAATGAAAATAATAATAAAAGTGGATTACCCTCACTCATAAAATCACCACGGCATTATTTTAGGTATAATGGTATTTTTTAGGTATATTTTAGGCTAGGTATAAGACTGTGTACACATTGTAGTTTTAGACTGATACTCGTCTCCTCATACCTAAAAAACAGAAAATACCTGAGTTGAAATCATACTAGCCATGACAAACAAAAAAATATATTAGTTTTGACTGTCTCACACACTCACTGCTGTTTCCAGCACCATGGTAACAGCTCTCTGATTGGTAGAATTTGTTTAAAGAATTGTGGGTAATGTAGTACCTGTGCATTAAAGTTGATCTCATAAAAACAAAGCTGAATTTAGACTAAATGGCCTCTGGAGGGGCAGATGCCGTAGAACAACGGCATAGCTGATGTTAAGTGCATCTTGAACAGTTAATATTTTATGGCCAATTATCATATTCTCCATGGCAATTATCAATGGGAATTTTACTTCTGGAGCCCTTCGTGCCAGCTCTATTCCTCCTCAGCAAAACCCTGCGTTTGAGTCAGGAGAAGAGAACTGGCAGACTCCTCTCTGTAGAGAAAGGACACAAGATTCTCACAGTTTCATGATGATTTCTACACCTAATGATCACAGTAATTTCATCCAAAAAAACTGCACATTTTAGTTTACCATCCCTTTAAATTCCAAGACTACACCAGGTTTTCTTCCAGACGCTTTTGCACATACCAATATTACAGCACTGTACGGTTGTTTATTGGCAACTTCAATGGAACATACATGTTCCAATTTGTCTGTAAGTTGTTTTTTTTTCCCAGTAGAGGCTCCATCTTTGAGTGGACTCCACTCCTCTACATGTTATCGTAATGATCAGAAAAGCAACTTAAGCCACTCAGATACAAAATTGCAGAACTGTGTTACCTCTGAGGAAATGGACATAAATGGTTAATCAAGGCCACTGAGACCCTCTCCTCCTGCCGTTAGTGGGGAGTGTTATCTATGGAGCTTTGGCTGTGATGGCAGCCAGCCATTGATTTCTCCATGTTCGCATGGTGCTTCAGCGCAACTCAGTGCTGCATTTTTTCAGTCTAGACGTTTTAAAAGGGGGTACACTATATCATGGCATTTATGTGATCGAGCTATAGGAGCAAAGAGAAGATTAGGATGTGGAGTTAGCATGTGGAAATTGTCAGGAGACAGATTTGAAGTCACTTATGCACGTGCATCATGTGCTGCTTATACTGCAAGGCTTATAGAGTAAACTCATTAAATGGTAAGGATCATTTAAAACTAAAATCCACTCCAAAATAATTAATTTATTCCCATAATCAGTGACAGTTTGGCTCTTATTTTTGAACATCAACAACAACATCATCCACAACAGATCTGAATGAAGATGTCATCCGGAGACAAAACCTGGAACTGCTTCATTGTGGATTTTCATTGACCACTGATTGGGAACTGATAGCCGTGCAATCCAAATGAGCTTTATTTCAGTGTGTTGAGTTGTAGAGCATAAAATATACTAATCCCTCTAAAATCATTCCAGGAATTGTCACTGTGGCCACAAAATCAGCATCTCATTACTGACAGTGTAGTGGCACTAATAGAAAACAGCACTAATCACAATGAAGATTAAGGGAAACTCCACCCCAAAACACAATGCACTTTGAATTTCTGGGTTCATTTTGTTGTTTGCTGGTGTATTTTTCTTTTTCCCATTGAAAACGTTTCAACAGTCTAAATTATAAATAACAGGTTTTGATGTCAGCCTCTCAGAATCAAAGAGCAAGGACTTATTTCTAGAGTACTTCTTTTTAGACATTTTGCACCAGTGTTCGAGGGTTATACAGTGATGAATCCAGCATAAAAGAGGCAGAGACAACCAAGGTCTCCTCTGACAGTAGCCTAAATAGTCCATGATGCAACACAGCCACAGGGCATGTTACATTTTCAGTAAGCCGTGCAACTCACTTTTACCCTCTATGCGAAGTTTGTGTATGTGAATGCATACTGGTTCTGTACATCCCTCTTTTTGTCCCATGGGTTGAGTTTCTGGACCCAAAGTGGTCACTGCAACCAAAATAGTGCTGTGCGAGTTCTTGATGGCTGTCGGGTGCCGTTTTAGTGCTGACCCTCCTCAGCTGGTTAAATGTACGACACTAGCAAAAAGGTGTCCCTGCAAAAGTATCATCCCTAACATCTTTAAACAACAGGAGCAAGCAACTGCCAACACAACTGATTAAAACATAATTTCATCAAGCAATAATTTGGCTAGTAATTGAGAGAAAAAAATCATCCCGTTTGCAACTGCGTTCCTTGTCACAGTTGATTTGTGTTACGATATGTAAAAGCAGTTTCCTCTTTTCAGCTCTTTGAATCCCGAGCACCTCCTCTCCAAAATCAAACGCAAAACCTCAGCGGCACAGTGGTAAATAATCATGAACATCACGATGGCTTCGACGTCGTGCATGTTTGCTGTGTTGATGTTGTCAGTTGCATACAGAATGGCTAGACACCTCCCTCGTATTTGCCTTACATTTGCTGAGACGGAACGGCAAGCACACAAGAGCCCCTGAGCCCTTTCCAAGAATAAGACCCAGGAACTTTGACACTGTTTAGTGGAAAATGCGTATTTTTCTTGACTGGAACCTGCTCTCTTGCTGTTTCTGTTGCTATTGCCTTCGTAACATACATGCACCGAATGCAACAAGCTCAGGCAGGTTCTCTAGAGGATGTCAAAAGGCATTCTTGGAAATGTAGAAAATAAATAACTGAAGTAGAAGTACATGAGGAAGGTCAAAGGAAAGAGAGGGCAACTAAAAAAAGCAAACACTTCACAACACAGATAAAAATAACTCCTTGAATACATGCAGCATCACAAATATTTGATGGTGTAAGAGTATCAAAGGGTGGAATTTTCCTTTTAACCTATATTTGAGGAAATGTATATTCCTGTCACATGTGCCTGTTTATCCCTGTGTAACTGCCTCCGTGGCTGTCCTGTTGTCTCTGCAGCGTCTGACCCTGCTGCACGTGAACAGCAACCAGTGTTTGGACATGCCCTCTGAGGAGGACAAGATGGTCCCCACCCTGAGAGACTGCACGGGCAGCCGCTCGCAGCAGTGGCTCCTCCGCAACATGACCCTGAACGTCTGAGTCCTCGCCTCACCACTCTCCCGCCACCCTGTCCTCATCTCCACCAGTGCCGGCTCCCTACACCTTCACCAGGTGGCTCTTATCACGCACATCCTATGCCTCCTCCTGTAATTGCCCGGCCAGCGCATACAGGGATCCAGGCAGCAGTGGCCTCTGGTGCTTTATGGAGGGTCCGGGGACGTCTCCTCTTACGGCTCACCACAGGTTTGATGGAGGCTGCGCCTGCCATTCAGCCCACATAACAAGCCGTGGCTTCGGTGACTTCCTCATTGTGTCCAGACAGAGGGGATGATTTGCGAGAACCGGGTTCTGTGTGTGTGGAGAACGCTGATATCAAAGCACTGTGTAAGCCAGCTGCTAGCCAGGCATCTGCTGTGCTGCTCAGACTGCTGCTTCACTCCAGGACTTAAAAACAGAATAGCATTTATACCACAGAGTATTACACTGTACATCTCTCCATAGGTCTGCACTGTCAATAACCTGCCTTCTGCTGTGTACATACAGTATGTCAGTATCTAGGTACAATCCTCAAGGGAGGTGATTCTTTTTTTCATGACACTGTGCTGCACACTTTCTTTCCATATCCGTGTCTGAGTTACAGTGGACTAATGGGAAAGCGAATTTGTTTATTGACAATTCATAAGGACATTTGGAGGGAGAGAGAGAGAGGGAGAGAGAAAAGAAAACTAAGCTGAAGATCCCAAACTACAGCACCGTCGTCCATAGAAAATGAACGCAGGAAGAACAGCGCAGCTACAACATCCTCCCTCTTTTAAAAATAACAACATGAGCAATCACATCATGTTCCATTGTTACAGAGGAGTTATAAACAGCGTTGGAAATGTGAAGCTGCAGTTCTCTGGACCTGCTCCTCGAATCGATAGCTTGTATGCCTTAAAGTTAAGTTTATCGCAGGTTGGTTAAGGAATTGAAAGACGTGGCTGAGAATAAAAAAACAATAACAACGACGTAGCACTCTGATAAGTTCAGATAGGATTCATTTTGAATGAATGTAATAGGTTGCCCTACGTGGACACGCATTCTTCTGAAATATTTCTACTGCACTGTGGCGCTTTTTGTTCCATGTGCTACTATCAATGCTGAGGGCCTAATTATTTAAAACTGTCATCATGTCGATCAGGTTGTACATGATTTCCGATTCTTTCTATTGAGACATTGATATTTTGAGCAAAAACGATGTCTTGGAGCTGTATGGTTGCGTGTGCCTTTAGAATGTTGATTGGTATTTGTCCGTTTTTAGACGACTGAATTATTTTGTTGTTAAAAATGAGAATGTCAAGTCTGTTTTCACTTCAGGGTAATGGTACAGTACAGTATATCAGTATCCAGTAAATGTCATATGTCATGAATACTGTATGTCATCACCATATTTATGCTTGACCAAACATTCAGTTATACATTATCATTTGTCAGAAAGTCAGTATTCAATATCTCAGTATTCAGTCAGCCCCCCAAAACTGTGACAGGCACTTTTCGCTACATTGATGACCTGGATCAGATAACAGATATCACTGTACATAATACTGTTGACATGTTTCTATCATCATTGTTGTTTTACATACAGAACCAGTTATTTTTCTAAGCTGCTGTAAAACTTGAACACTCCTTTAAAAAAAAAAAAAAAAAGGACATTGAATGGTCTAAAATATCATGAGGTATTGCAATGTTTTATTTAGAAATATGGTAATAAAATCCAGTGCTTACCTTGGTTTTTCAAATTGCAGTGTATCTGGGAAGTCATCATCTATCCCATGAAACCAATTGTCAGACTACCTAAAGGACCTGAGGCAATTGTACATGAGGGAGCAACTAATGGTGAAATACTATCGATGCTGCTTGAATACTGAATCCTTGGCAACTGTCTGCTCGGCATTCAGACTGAAATTCAATCAACTCTTTCATATTGTGTACACATATTTATTGTTTCTCATTATCTTAAAGTGCATGGTACTACAATAGGAATGTAGTTTGTGTTTCAATGTACTGGTCGTAAAGTGGCGTTACCTGTTTGTACCTTTTGCCTTTTTTGTACAAAAAAAAAAAAGAGAAAAAAGGGGTGAAAAATAAAACTTTGACTGAACCTATCCTTAGTATTCATTTCAGTTTCAACCAGCTAATGAAACTTCAATAAATCAATTGTTTATTAAACCGTGCTCTTGAAGCTTTTAAGACACCCGTATATCTCATTATCAGCTTTCTCTCGGTTGGAGGAGAGTGTGTTGGCTTTTATGTGCAACATCTGCTCTTGTAGTGGCCATTGAAGGATAAAACATACAGCCGAATGCCTAAACAAATGCATTGTAATGGATGCAACTCTCCCCCTCGGTTCTATACATATAAAAGCCGCTGCCATCATCACCTACTTAGCAGCACCTTTGAAAAGGCTCATTATTTAGGAAGAAAAAGGCTTGTTCTTTTTGACAAGACTTTAGCCTTTTCAGGGTTTAAGAGGCAAAGTTATATCTACTTTGAAGGGACAGAAAGACAAGACGGGAATAAAAGTTGGCAAATGTCCAAATGACACTGGACAAGACAATTATTACTGAAAACAGTATTTAGCTTTGTCATGTTGACTGCTCTGGGCAAAGTAATATGGGTTTTGTAAGACTGACACTGATTCTGTTTTGTTTTTTTGTTTTTTAAACTTAAGATGTGGATAGCCAAAATCCAGTATCTTTGAATTTTGAAATCACTATGTAAAAATATAATTAAGAAAAATATTATTAGAGTTAATCTCTCTCAATAAAATATCTAAACAACAACAACAACAAAATGAACAAAGAGAATATTGAAAATGCAAAATAAATTCTGTCAACCACAAGAAAAAGCTAGAGATTATCTTCTTTCATACTGGAGGGAGGACATGAACATGCTGAAAGCTGATAGGTCAGATATCTGCCAAATATATCAGTAAACTGATGAATCAATTTAACCCTAGCCGGTGTGTTGAAGGCCTACATTTTTACAGTACATAGAAATAGATATGGAAAAAAAATCTGCTTTTATTGCACAGGAGGCACTGATGGAAAATTTTGGGCAGCCTAACTCTCCCCACCTGTGCAGCACTTTTTTTCATTTCTCTCACTTGGGAGCGATGGGTGGCCTTTTAATAAATATTTGTATATCTCTCCAAGGTAACCACTCCAGAGTTATTAATGGCCTCTCATGGCGCTGACATCAGCTGCACGACACATCAGCACTTCAGCAGCATCTCAGCAGGTTCCCTGTAGGACTGAGGCAATCAGCCGGCCTCACACCTGTAGAGAGCCGAACCAGGACGGCAGAATGGGCCCGTGGGGATAAGATAGCCAGGCAGTGACCGGGCCTGGGGAGTCCATTAGGGGGGTGAGATGGTTTAAAATAATAGCCCTAATGGAAGCCTTATCTGACATGGCTTACTGTGGCTCTCAGAGGTAGAACGTGATCAGAGCTTCTCACCATGGAGACTGCCAGCCCGTTAACTCTTTCAGCTCCATTGCTCCAACTGCACGGAGCGTGGACTCATTCTGGGTAAATCAGCCTCTACAACGATAAAACACGGCTATGCTTTTAATCGGGGCCAAACATTTCATCAAATATTATATTGTCAAAATATTAACAAATATCGTAATGTGGCCAAGTGCAATATCCATATCATAGGAACTACAGTTTTCTGATTAAGGTAAAATGTATGAGAAAACATCATTATGAATGGCATATTGTGGTGCTACAGGGATGCCCGGGCCTACAAACTGTATTCTCCAGATGTAAGAAAATGTATGCTTGGCGCAGACTGCAGCAAAAATGAATCATGAATTTGATAGATTTTTTTTTAACCGTATCGTTCAGTCCCATTTTTAACCAAGGCAACTTATAAACACTTACAGCTCCTATGGTTATCACCCTGCTGCTGCTGCATGACTAAAACAACAGTAGCTTATGTTTCAGGCATTTAGCTGATGCTCTTATCTAGTGCAACTTACAGTGAGTAAGTAGGATATCAGAGTATGGCCCAAGGACACTTTCAAAGGACACAGAAGCACAGTCTCAACTTCTAACCTTTTGATTATGGGATTGCCTCCCCAACCTGTCTCTGAGCATTAGGTCGTCATGCCTAGTGGCTTTTAATGCTCCTCTGCTGTGATTTCAAATACGATGCAGCACATCTTTTGTTTGCCCTGTTTCTCCATACTGTTTTTCTGGTGTCCTTGATTGTGTGCAGGTCTGCCTGTCTCTCCCTGTTCAATATATGGCAGTCCATCTATAGTGAATCCAATAATGGGCGAAGGGAGAGTGGAGGAGAGAGGGGATAATCAACTCTCTGGATGGGCCCTTTCTTCTTACTCAAGACCAGAGGAGAAATCTTGCCCTTAATTGTTGAGGGGACCTGAGGTTCCAAAGCGCCTGCATTGAAAAGCAGCTTTAATTAGACACGGTTTGAGGCTAGGAGTCTCAGTGGGGGTCAGATCCTCTGCCACAGGAGGCACAGCCGTGTGCATGCACACACACACACACA
Organism: Myripristis murdjan; assembly: GCF_902150065.1. Classification (NCBI taxonomy): domain Eukaryota; kingdom Metazoa; phylum Chordata; class Actinopteri; order Holocentriformes; family Holocentridae; genus Myripristis; species Myripristis murdjan. Next base: position 14,688,728 of record NC_044000.1, read on the forward strand.
CACACACACACACACACACACACACACACACACACACACACACACACAGAAAACACAAACGCACACTCACAGACAGTACCATCCAATACATGTCTTTAAATGTGCAGAGCAAGGATTCAACTGAAATGTCTCTGATGCATGTTTGCAATCTCTTGAGTAATTTTTTATTGATTTGCAGGGAGGAAGTGGCTCTAACAAGCTTCTCCTATGTGATAATCCCCTTTTAGCGACGAAAGCAGTGATTAGGAGGAGGAGCCCTGCTGCTTTCAACAGTAATTGTGTAGTAATCAATCATCAATCACTAGGCACTGTTCCAGAAAAGACTCCTGTTCAGATGCTATTTTTGACCTCGGCAACAACTAATAAGGTCTCGCCTCAGTTAGCGAAGTGAAAACCTACACAGTATAGCAGAAATTGTGCTGCATTTTTTTTGTATTGTATCTATACAGTACTATTGATATAATACAGGGGAAACTGTTGGTGTTAGAGATATTGTTCTCATTATCAGACAATCTTTTGCCTCAACCCAGAGTTTCCTTTCCAATGAGATACTGCTGTCACTCCACAGCTCATGAACAGATGTAATGTCCTTTCATTACCACAAGATGCTGACAGTTTCATATGTCCCTCGGATACTCCATCTTTTGACCCACTTGGAAGCACTGGTTCAGTGAGGCCGCTCTGTCCATCCACCAAATGGTTTCACATTACATGTCAAGCATGGAGCTAGGCCTGTTAGTGCTCCAGTATCCAGTGAGCATGCTCCAGATCATGTTAAAACCTCATCTTTGCCAGGAGAAAATCATGTCTTTCATGAGCAGAGGATTGTTGGTTTAGAATTCAAAAATCAATAATGTGCCAGCAAAACAAGATTACAGAGAATTTTGAATGAGGAAGTAGTGAATTTGTGGGGGCAAACGGAAGAACAAATCCATCAGACCTAACATCAAAGCAGAGGCGGTGTACCTGCCGTATGCCTGATTGTAGAGATTACGGAGGAAGATGGAAAATTAGAGAAGATCGGCTGAAGTGATTGGCTGATCTTCCCGGAGAGTGACCTCAAGTGCCATCCAAGCCGATACAGAGATCAGGACAAATGCATCTCCTCTCTTACATTGGTCTGATTAGATTAATAAATCAATCCCATTCTCCCCATCAGGTTTTGCCAAGGCTATTTTTATGAAATGGGTTACACAAGAACATCAAAGTGTTTCTCATCGTTGTCTAATGGGAATTTTACATTGGCTGTTGCAGGAGGCGTCTACTACATGCCCATACTCACAACTAGTCAATGATGGGGATGGGAGATGGTGTTCTAGTGGAAAAAGAGCAACCACTCAACATCCAATAAAAACACCATGTTTCTATCATTTTCTGAGGGCGGTGGTGGTGAAGTGTCGTTTTATGTCACGGGAGCAAAATTTGTGCCTTTCTAGGGCTACACATTCTCGGAGCAATGTCAAGACAAGAACTAATCTGCATATTTTCCAATTTAGTGCACAATGTTCCACATCAGCTGCCTCTCGCTGTATGAGAAGAATGAGCTCAACCCTTAACCTCTTGCTTGTTTTTAGGTTTGAGTGACAAAGCCAATATGATTGGTAAAATTAAACAGCTAAATGTGTAGCATTGTGATTGCTTGACAATATTGGAATGATAGTTCAAATATGGGCTTCCATAAAGTCCCTTATCACTGATCTTGCCAGGGGCATGCCATAAATAGCTCTATTTCCACCACATGCTATTGCTGACTATATAATTGCCTGCACTGACTGATCCTGCTGAAATGAATCTATGTGGAAATTAGAGCTCATGAATTTGAAACACTCAAGAACAGCTAAGACTGCAAAAATATTTCTCTGGTAAATGCCAATAATCCATTGCTATTACCATGTCTGTTACCTACAGTATACAGTATAGACAGTCCCAGGAACACACAGGAAGTAGATGGTTGATGTGATCACAACGTACACTGCATTTTGGAGTTCTTTAATTGCTTTTTCCAAAAGTACATGCAGTACAGACACTTTGACAAGACTTGTGAAAAACTTATGCTTCAACGTGTGTATCTGAGAATATGGCAATTAAAAATTTCTAGCTCACGGTGCAGGCTGGCTGTTGGCCAGTTCAAACTAATAGCGTTGTTTTTGCTCTGCAAATATGTGAGTAGCCTTTTCCTCCTAATGAGGGCCAGAATATATTGTGGATGACCCGTGTCCCCCTGCACTCATTATAAAAGCACAGAGTCCGGTCTTGCAGAATCGTAGCTGGTGTTCACCTGGCTATGATGAAGGCCTTGTGACTGATGAGGAAATCTTTTCCTATCCGCCTCAAGAGGATTGAATTATAGAGCTTCGCAGACAGCAATTGGAAGCACATTAACATTGCACTGACACAAGCTCCAGCGCAGAGCTGTGCCGTTATGCAATCACTCACTTGGAAACGGTTATGTTGGCCAATGGCCTCAGCACTGTTTTTAGAAGGTGTCCATTTGTACAGTAGGGAATGCTCGGCTCAGACTGAATATGAAATTTCATGTAGTAGACCAGGGCAGTGAGCTATAATGAGACTGGTAGACCTGCTGATCCCTGGGAGCCCAGACAATAAAACTAAAAACCTTCAAAAAATCACTGAGTGAGAAATTTACAGGAAGTTCAGGCCGTGCTGCATGGCATGAGGGCATGAGGGTGATAAAGCAGCATGTTTCCCACTGACATATCAACTCATGATATGTTACATTACCTTGTGGGTGGCTGTCATGCCTCATTCAGAGGTGAGGCGGGTTAATCACAGAGCTGGCAATTCGTCAGCAGATTGAATTCTTGCTGGAAATGGATTTTTTTTAATTCACACATTTGAAAACTTTGCACATACAGATATCTTTAAACTGTCAACTCCACAAAGAATGAATGCCCAGTGTCCACTGATTTAAATTACAGTTTCCCTTTAGATTGTGAATTTCCTGAAGGGAAAGTGAATTGATCCTGGCACTGATTCATTACAGGTCTTTCTCCATCTAAAACTGGCGAGCATGGGAATTTGCAAGGGAAAATTGACCTAATCATTAAAGACTAATTTGCTAATTAAGTGATGATGACTTATTAACATAGTATAATATTGCCAGCACATACTGATTTAGAGGTACACAGCATCACAATATTTAGCAGGGGAGAGAGAGAGAGAGAGAGAGAGAGAGAGAGAGAGAGAGAGAGAGAGAGAGAGAGAGAAGTGGTGGCAGGGAATTTGTTCATACAGCCTTTTGTGTGAGAGAGACAGCGTGTAAGCCTGGGTAACTATGGTGTGGGTGTATTCCTCGGTGGCCATGCGCTTGGTAATATGATGAGTGAATCGTGTGTAGTGCACGCTGGTTGCAGCTCCATAAGAAGTCTTTGTCCCCCCCTAAGATCTAACACTGCTTGCAGGGAGTGTCAACAGCTTCCCTGCACAAACCTGTTACTCTGTTCAGATGAAAAACCTATCCATCGACCCTGTGTTGAGAGGAGGAAAAGCATTCAGGGAATAAAGCAGGTGCATACGCCCATGGGATTAGAGGAGGTTATCAGTGCCTGTTAGCAGAGGTGACCCAGAAGAACAGCCACTAAATAAGGTGCATTCATAACTGTCCACTCCATCTTGTACTGGAGACATCCTGCTTCTTCATAAAAGCTCCCCCCAAAAATATAATAGGGTCCTAATAGACGTGTTACAATGCTGACTCAAGCACAGAAAATATATTTACCATGACGACGAGACTAATCATGCTCATTATAGTCATGGAAGTGTATTTGCAATAAAGATGGCACTGGAATTTACTGTTATCATTATGTTTTTTTATGCTGCGGAGTTAACCTGTAGCCTGCTGTCTAATTAACGCTACTTTTATTGGGATCATAAACTGAAAGTACAATACTCCCCAATACTCAATACAATTACTACTACTACTACTACTACCACCACCACTACTACTACTAATACTACTACTACTACTACTACTACTGATAATAATAATAATAATAATAATAATAATAATAATAATAATAATTATTATTATTATTATTATTATTATCAGAAGAAGAGGAAGAAGAAGACTATGTATATGATAACCTGAGAAACACCCAGACAATTAATTATCCTTTCACAGCCTAATAATAATAATAAGACTGAATTTTGCATTCAGTGTGATTGATTTGCTTCAAGCAATCATGACATTATTGCAGTGAACGCCGTAATTTCACCGACCACTTGCTATTTAAAAAAAAAACCTGTCGAAGTGGTAGAGACCTCTTCCCTCCCCCTCCAAATTGTATATCTTTGTAGTACCACTAGGCAATAGTGAGTGCATCATTGCATAGGAAACGTGGAAGTGCGCAGGAGCTGTGCAGGGTAATCGAAGGAAAAGAAGGGTCTAAGGAGACAAAAGAGGACCTGATGGACCTGTAATTGTCGACCATGAGAATACAATCGAAATTTCGTTAGAAGAGGATAAAAGGTGCTAGGAAGAGTCTGGCAATTTAGGGTCGATGCGCGCAGCCAAAAATGACGACAGTGGGACAGTGATTTTTCTCCCCCAGTCCATCTTTTACAGTCATATGCCTGGACGCAGTTCGTATCCTTTTTATACAGATCACAAAGAAGGAAGGACTGGAAGACGAATCCTCTCCAACACCATCAACTCGGTCGGAAGTGCGCACAGATCTGTTTCATCGAGGAATCCGTTTCCAGCTAATAATTACGCAGAGATATTGGTGTTATATGGGGCCCTGAAGCGTCTTGAACTTTCGAATGAAAACTTACTATTTGTGGACAGTTTTAAAACAAATCTGCACAGCTCCGACCTGCCTGGGCGATGAGTAATCCACGACGCACCAAATGATAAAACTGTAAAACCTGGACTGCGACTGGCGCGTTTGGATACCTTATCCTGTGCGTCGCCTATTTTTTCATATGGCTCTTCTCCTCGGGGTTTGTAAATTACTCGTCAGTTGTTGATATTTCATGGCTATAGAGTGTAGCAACAGTAGTGTGTGGAGAAAGAGGACGGTGCATGACTAGTTAAGGCGAAGACAGCGCACTTTTCTCGTCTTATTTCCAATTGGGAGGCATTGCGCACGGGCATTAAGGACTGCAGCAACTACAGCCGAGACTTTCCCATTGAATCCTGTATTATTTCTTTCGCTGCTGTCATCGTAGTATGTCTGCACTTCGAAAGAAATTTGGGGACGATTATCAGGTAGTGACCACCTCATCTAGCGGGTCTGGATTCAATCAGCCTCCCCCAGAGAAAAAGAAGAAGAGGCAACGCTTCGTGGACAAGAACGGGCGATGTAACGTCCAGCATGGAAACCTGGGTGGTGAAACCAGCAGATACCTCTCAGACTTATTCACAACACTAGTAGATTTGAAATGGCGCTGGAATCTATTCATTTTCATCTTAACCTACACAGTCGCATGGCTTTTCATGGCTTCTATGTGGTGGGTCATTGCATACATCAGAGGAGACCTCAACAGAGCCCACGATGACAAATACACTCCATGTGTGGCCAATGTCTATAACTTTCCCTCAGCGTTTTTATTCTTCATTGAGACTGAGGCCACTATAGGATATGGCTATAGATACATCACAGACAAATGTCCCGAGGGAATCATTCTCTTTCTTTTCCAGTCAATCCTCGGATCGATCGTCGATGCCTTTTTGATCGGCTGCATGTTCATCAAGATGTCTCAGCCCAAAAAACGGGCCGAGACTTTAATGTTCAGTGAACATGCGGCTATTTCTATGCGAGATGGAAAACTAACTCTGATGTTCAGGGTTGGCAACCTGCGTAATAGCCATATGGTCTCCGCACAGATCCGCTGCAAATTGCTCAAAGTAAGTGTCACTACTTTGGTCGGGATGCCCCCCCAATATTTTCCAGTAAATATTTTGTCTGTCACAGGTGCTTATCAAGCCCCAGTTTATTCAAAGGCACAGGTTCCACGACTGGACACAAATAGGCCCACACACTCACACTTCAGCATTTACACCTCTACATAAATGACATGGTTGATGGCATTTAATGAGCACCATACTCATTTCATTTGTGTACAATGTAATGTCTTGATGAGATAACCATAAGCACCCACTGGACTAATGGCTGTATTTGCCTGAGTGATATGCCATTAAACGGAAGGCCTATCATTTTCACCACACACAAGCCCTCCGGTTCCTACATTTTGCATGGTAGTGTCTAATAGAGGAAACAAAATCTTCCCTCAAGTTTGGCAAGATGCCCTCAGCACAACAAAATGTCCATGTTTGTATACACCGGTCTTGGGAGTAGCATTGTTTCCCTTTGCTCATTTTTGCACCCGATTTAGCAATCTGAATTACAAAGGAGGGTCTGCGTGTGTGTGTGTGTGTGTGTGTGTGTGTGTGTGTGTGTGTGTGTGTGTGTGTGCATGTGTGTGCTTCTGATGTCCTGCATTAGCAGAGGCTCACCAATGGAGTTCCCTCTGCTGCCTACCTCCTGGCCTTACAAAAAACTAAAGGAGTCCAATGATAAATGTCACATAAATGTCACTGCAAAACTAAAAATTATATTTAACATTTTGTGGGAACATTCTAGAGAGAATAAATGGATAATGGGAGGTTAAAAGTATGCTATCATGCAGAATGATAAGGTCACTATAAACTCAATATGGAGTACCACATACTACACTCCACACAATGCCCCTTTTTCCCCCAAAATAAGTGAACAATTCTGTCAGTGGGCTGAGATAATTCCACTTGTTCCCAGTGTCAGCGCACTGACACAGGTCATAATGCAGCTGATGACTTGATGACTCAAGGAAATGAATGAAACAAGCTGATTGATTCATTTTCTGTCAGGAAAAATACATTTCTAAGACTCGATGGTAGATTAAATTACTTGTTGAGATGGGTATTTTTCACAGTGCATAAGTCCCTTTGGTAATATTATAGGAAAATTATAGTGATTTCTTTGATAGGCTGATGATTGATTGCTCTGATTGCTTACAAAATGTGAATAGCTGTCACAAAGGCTCACTTGGTTGATGTAGTTAAACCCTTCTCCCCTCTTCCTTCCCCCCACCAACCACCAACCATCTATCTCTGTCTCCCTCTCTCTCTCTGTCTCTCTGTACGCTTCCATAGTCTCGCCAGACGCCTGAAGGCGAGTTTCTTCCGCTGGATCAGTTGGAGTTGGACGTGGGTTTCAGTACCGGGGCAGACCAGCTCTTTCTCGTCTCACCACTCACGATCTGCCATGTGATTGACACCAAAAGCCCCTTCTACGAACTCTCCCAGAGATCCATGCAAACAGAGCAGTTTGAAATTGTGGTGATACTAGAAGGAATAGTAGAGACCACAGGTGAGTAATCACAAACATGGCTTTTTATAGGCCTACTCCAGTAGAGATGAGGGCCCATAGCCTGTTACACTGTATGTGGCAGCTCATAGCAGGCTACATGTACAGTAGCTGGTTGTACCGTTTATTGTCTTTAAAATGTCATATTGGAATATATTGATACAAAGAATCTGAAGAATAATGTCGAACACATCCAAGAGGCTGTTTATATGTATTAATAGCCTGTATCCAAATGGGCTCTCCATTGACCTCTTGATGCCTTGTTGATTGCATTTTATTGATTTTTGTTTCTCTGGCAAATTCATATGGTTGTGCTTAGCATGTATAAATCATACCTGATTGATTTTGTGTTGCGGGCACTAAGTGACACATTTTTGAAACCTATCTGTTAAACCTTTTTCTGGGTGTGGGACAGTACAGAGCTGAGTTTAGTTTCAGGTAAACTTGAAAGTGAAGAGATGAAAAGAAGAGAGAGGCTAAAGAGATCATTTTATTTTTTGCCATAAAGACTTCACTGCCTTGTTTAAGTGCATATCAGTATTGACCACTTTAGGTTTCCAACAGGCCAATGTTAGGTTGTATGTTTTGTTTTTTTGTTTTTTTAACCTCATCTGAAACAAATTCCATTAAGCTGTCTTTGTGCCTCCACAGCACAAACCTCGTGGCTTCTATTCTCAGAGGGTATAATAATTTGCTCTCTGCAGTCCTTTTGGAATTTGGGAATTCCATTTCCACAAGATGAGTAATGCCCCCAGTGAAATTCTCCTCTGTGATCGTGGAATACCTATTTCTCAATTCAAACGTTTATTTGACACAGCTGAAAATACTGTGGGGAGAGCTCCTTCAGTGTAATGGTATTAACAGAAGAGCGGTAGTAATAGGTTGATTCAGGGAAAGCGGCATATGAAGATGTGACATGAAGGCTCACAGCTGTGGAACTACCAAAAACACTAAATTCCCATAAATATTTTAAACACACACTTAATGCAATTCCATTGTTAGGTCTTGCTCGTGTCAAGCTCTGACACATGACATATCGGTTGATAGCATGCAGCAGTTTTTCTGCAATTTGGATTTGACTCACAAGACTTGACATTTACAGGCAGAAATATCCTATAAGGATATAATCTATCAATAACCTTATAGGATATTGATAGATTATTGCATGGATCCTTTGTTTAGCTGGGCTAGTGTTGGACATGTCCCTCAAAAGTCAGCTTGCTGCACATAAAAATACCTTGCAGACTGATTTGTCAGTTCTTTCTTTCTTTCTTTCTTTCTTTCTTTCTTTCTTTCTTTCTTTCTTTCTTTCTTTCTTTCCGTCTGTCACTGATGCACTGTGTGCTCTACACTTCAGTTTTTACCCAGGAATAACAAGATGAATATTTAAGTGATAATCAATAGATGTGTTGTATAATGAATCTGACACGTTATTATGACAGTAATTTTAATGTGAGGCAAATTAAGCAGAACTTGCCTGCTGCTGGGCACAGGCTTCTCTGAAATATGCAAATACTGTGTGTGGTGACATTATTTGATACATGATTAATATATTAAACAATATTTACAGTGATTGTCATGGGAGTATGTGATATCAGATAGCACAGATTCAAAATAGTCCCTGTTTGACTTTGAATATGGATCATCCCTGACTCTTCATTTGTATTTGTATTTTTCTTTCTTTCTTTCTTTCTTTTTTTTTTTGAAGGGGGGGGTCGGGGGGGTCTGTTTTGCTTACGTTTTTGCTTGGCAGATATTTTTGCATGGAGGAGCACTTGTGGTTTTGTGAAGTTGGTGGAAAGGCTGATGTAAAAACAATCTATGGTTAAAAATTGATGTACAGTGAAAGTCTAAATCCTCAGACGCTTTCATTTCTGGCCAATGTAACTCTGTTTCCATGGCAACCTCTCCTTGAGTATTCAGGATTGCAGCACTGCACCTAAACTTAGATTTTTATTCCTATGGTATAGGAATGGTAATACAATTTCAGTAATACACCGGCAAACACTGGGTGGTGAACATTAAACAAAATTGGTTTATTGACAACATCAGCTGGTATTAAGAAGGATCTCTTGTGCAATACGATGAGGAGGACACTGGGGAGCTACTGTACCATGAAGCGCGCTGCTTGCCAGAACAGGTGATACAGCAGAGACAGAATAAGATGAAATATTTATGAGGCTTGGTGTTTACTAGTGAAGAAGCTGCCCAACTCCCCAGATCTATTTTTTTTTCTTTGTGTGTTGAAAAATCACTGTCTAGAACACAAGTTAAAATGCTCTCCACTGCAGATGAAAAGTACACCCTCATAGGTTCTTTTGTCTTTGTCTGTAGAACACAGCCGATAGACTCGACGTACGATTTTTGATGTCGAAGCCTTGTTGGATGACACAGATGTTTGTAAATTAAGCTCTTTATGCACAAAAATCTTACTGAACAGGCGTACTAAAATCCAAGCAGCGCTCCGTTTTGCTGTAACCTCTGACATAAGTGCACTATTTGTATGAGCCATCCCTCTCCGAATAGGAGCTCAAGATCTTCTGATTGCCGTGACAGCATGATGCACATTCTCACTGAGATATGTAGGATGTCTTATGGCAGCAGATTTTTTTTATTTTTTTTTTTATTTTATGCTGTTTGTGGCCGTGTGGTATCAAGATGGCTTTCTAACACAGCTGCAAGAAGATGTTTTCAGTCAGGGTGCTGAGGTGAAATAATGTGGGGGGGATGCATGGCTTGGCACATTGCAGGAAATATGCAGAAGGACATTGTTTCTGATTCCTTGCTTTGAAGCACATGGTGTACTCCCTTCATAGAACTGCATATCATTCATCAAAATAAAGCACTCACAGACTAAAATGATCATTTAAAAGCATAAACCAGAACCACAATATCAATGGACAACCCACAGCAGCAGGGTTGGGGTCGGGCACCAGAACTAAAATGGAAAATGTCTGATCACAATAACAATTACTACAAAAAACAAGAGCAGTTTCACATATTCCAGTCAAGCAAGTTGAGTGATTGTAGTGTCATTGTTCATGTTAAGTTTTATGCTGCAGATTTATCAGGACACGTTAAGCCGATAACACATGTTGTTGAAAGGAATTCAGAATCAAAAGATGCATCAATCGCATAATGATATGCTCAGGCAATATCCTATTAATAGTATTATTTATAGAACTGCATTCTCATTTTCACTGTACCACTACTGGGACTAGGATGACCTGGTGTTGAATCATCAGGTTCAGATCTGCTACACACAGTCTTACAATACATCAGGAGTTAAAAGCAGTATCCTAATGGCACCAATAATGCTGTTTAAAACTACAAAAGTGGAAGTGCTAAGCCATAAGCGATTTATTCAGTGGCAGTTCGAGAGAGGCAGAATATACCGTAGCAGACAGTAACAGCCATTTAGGTGCCTCCAACCGTGAAACCAATCACTGTACTACAATTGAATTCATTTCATGATTTGCAGTGTTGAATTTGCAGCGAATGCAATTATACCAGAAGTCTTCTCTCTGAATAGTGCACCATTTGTATCCTGTAGATCTAACATGCAGTTTTGTACTTTAAGACCATGCTTAATTACCTTTGAGATCAGAGGGGGGAAAAATGTGCTCAGTGCAAAGATAAACAAGCGCAGGATTGATGCTCGGCGAAGAGATAAACAAGCTAAGGCTTTTATTTCATGGGGAACAAGTTTTGGAGGCATGATAGAGAAAGGAAGGCACTTTGTCATTAAAATAGTTTATCCCTGAATGTTATGGTGATGGAGGTCTGTTGCAGTGGCAAAACACGCTGTATGATCTGCAAAAGTATTTTCTTTAGTTCACTCATTATGTTAGCTATGAAAAGCAATGATCCATGCGCATAAACTGTGTCATCAGCATAAACTTTTTCTGTTTACAGTGATGTGACTTTCATGCAAATGCATGCAGTGTGATCAATGTGCTTTTAGGAACATGCCGTGAAATTCACATGATGCTGCAAAGCCATTAACAAATGTCTTCAGGCAGAAAATATAAAAATTTGTTTGGCAACATGTAGACCAATTCCATGAAAAGTAGAACTGATAGTGAACTCATCTTCCTTAGGATCTGGATTTCTCTGCTCCTAAATTAGTTTGGCTTCAGTTAGCTTTTATTCCATAGTTAACGATGACACAAAAAATTGTATGGCACTCCCTACTGACCGTTTGATTAATTACAGGTATATTATAATTACTGCATGTTGTTGTCCATTGATAAAATGCTAAATTTCATTTCATTTGATCTCTTAATTTGATTATGTTTGATTGCTTATGAAACCATCTGTGTCAGAAAGATCAAAAATGCTCTTTTCTTCCATAAACTTGTGCATTGATTTTGATCGCTTTCAAAGGTTTTAGGCAGCCCCCTCTTTTTACCGCCACAAGGCTGCTTTGTGATTCACTGCTATAGAAGAAAAAATAGCATATCCTTGTTACTGAGTTTCAGCTATCTGCTTGTTTTAAAATGAGTGTGGGAGGTAGGAGATGGTTGCATATAGGCTGGATCTATCGGTGATGTTTATTCATGTGTTTATGTGTGCATAAATGCAGTCTGCCACTATTGGAGAGAACAGCTTTGAATAACGAACCACCCCCTATGCACAATCCCGGATGGTACAACTGCAGCTTTTAAAGCAAGGACACGCATTGTGTTCTTCAGGGACTTTTGGTTTTGGGAAAAGGCAGCTGGCAATATGATTGGACCTTGTGCAAATATTTGGTTCCTCTACGTTTAATACGAGGCATCAAAAAGCACCTTGTCACCCAGGCTTGGGAGACAAGGAAAAATATGTAGCGTAGCATGGAGAAAGCATTGAGATATCATTTTGTGTCATTACACTTCAATTATCATTGTTAATAAGTTATTGTGGTTAGGTTTACGCAACAAATACACACAACAGACTACACTTAGAATGTGAAATTGAGAGTAATAATTGCTTTGATGGAGACTTTGTCTAATAGTAATGCCAGCCAGCATAATTAATTGGAAACATCTATTGCCACACATTAGCAGAGCAGCCAATGTCATGGCCTGATCTGTGTTTTATCATTAACAGCAGTAATTGAATTGGAAATTGAGAGCTTTCCTTTGCACCGGAGGTTTAATAGTCTCAGGCATATGAGTAAGAGGCCATAGCCCTGGAGGACTGGGGGGTCGCGTAAAGTCAGGAGCTGCAGAACTTAGGTAAACACTGGCACATGTGAACCCCAGATATGAGCCAAGTGTGAAAGTCGAGAGAGGCCTCTGGAGAAAGTGACCATAATTCATTCTGAATGACTGGACTCAGAGTGTGTCCTCTCCTCCCTGTGCCTCGCTCCCTGCCATAGCTCAGTGGTTCAAAGGGTTAATGTGAGTTCAGTGGGAAAGTGAGGCTGCAGATCAGGTGAGAGCGGGAGTCTCTAATTAATCCTAAAGTGCCAAGGGTCAGAGCAGGGGGACCGGCGGCCCTGTGCGCTGGGCCGGGCCAGTCCGGCTTCAGCTCTCCAGTGACACACATGTTTAATACCACATAGCTCTCTTTCTAATGTGTTTTTCATTCATTTAGTTTGTTTGACTTCATTTTTTTTTCAGCTTCCCCCCTTGAATATTTTATTATCCCAAACATGCTGTGGATTATGTCTGTAGTGTCGTTACATAAATGCTGGCTCAGAATCCAATGAGATATTATGATCTGTCCTGGTAACCATTATTAAAACAACATCTGTTGGTTTGGAAACACTAAACGGGGCACAATTGTGTTAAAATATGATCATTGTATTATTATATACATCATAATCCTAAATATTCTACACTTGGCAAACTCTGATTATTGGCTGTAAAATGTAAGCAATATATAGTTTTGAAATAAGAAATTCAGGGGCTTGGTGGTGATATATTGATATTACATTTAATACCCTTATATGAGACTACATTGTCTGGGATTTTGGATAGTGTAGTGTTGAATTTTCCTGTTTTTAAAGGCTACATTACAGTAAAAAGATGCAATTTTCTGAGCTTGTCAGACTGTTCTCAAGTTTGGTTTACTTTCCCCTGCTTCACCATGTCCACATCACTACTGATTTCTTGATCAAAAATCTTGCATGTAAATATCTCATGAAAGTACCAGTAGTCATCCCTTCATTATCATCACAATATTGACATCAAGGTATTTGGTCAAAGATATTGTGAAACTTTATTTTGTCTCTCAGCCCTAGCATGTTGTGCTAGGGTCGGGCTTATGCTTCTGACCAAGACCGTTGCCTTGCCTCACATTTCACCTGAACTAGGCAAATTACTGAATTAGTATTACTAATTTCAGATTGAAAAAGAAAAACAACACTATTCCTGGCGCACATTAGCATGCTTTACCTCCCATGACTACTGTATACATAATAATTTCGAGGGGGTCTAACTAATGGCCATTGGCACTTACCGGCTATGACATGGAGGATTCATTATCCCCTTTAGATGAACTGTGCTGGCTTCCCCAGGGGAAACAAGGTAATTGTGTCTGTAGGGATTTGTCAAGTCTCTGTTGGATGGTAATAAATCATTGGTAGAGGAGGTGTGGTGGCAGACCTAGGATGAACCGTTTTTTTTGTGACGAAAGCGGATGCCTCGGCCTTATCGTCATGCTACGAAGATCTAGAAATAATTGACAAGAAATAATTGTCCGTGTCTTGGAAGAGTCACATGCCATAGGTTTGAGAAGAAAACCTTTTTTTTGGTAATAACCCACACAGGCTGCAGGCCTCAACATTAACCCCTGTCATAATGGAGGAGGGTCACACTCAGGACGATGTGGAACATGCTCATAATTGACAGAATATAGTGGCTCCACTCGTCTGAGAAGTTATCCTCGTGAGAAAGGTTGTGATCCGCCTTGCAGTGTTTTGGTCATTGGTGGTATTGATCGGTTGCGCCTTGACTGTCCCTGAAGTGCAGGTGAATCGATCTGTGGCCTAAACACACAGCCACACGAACATTTTGTTCTTAGGGATAGTCTTCTCGTAAGACCCTCCTCTGAGATATCCAATTCTGTTCCTGTCACTCAGACATGCTTGAGATTATTGGACTTTAGCTCCAGCTAAAGTGGTAAACTTGCAAAATAATAGGTAGGCCTTTTCAATAAGGAGGTACACCTTCTTTAGTACGATTCAATTCTCACTTGTCTCAAGGGTTAACATTTGTTCTGTTGTCTGTTCCCTCTCATGTAGAGGCAGAACTCAGGCTAGCTGTATCAATGTTACGATATGAGACTAGACATTGTCTGGGATTTTGGATGTTGTAATATTGTGATGTAGCAGAAGTGTGGTCTTTCCCTGCTTTTAAAGGCATTTCAGTAAAGGGATACAATTTTCTGAACTCATTAGACTGTTGTACCTGTTTTACTATTTGCCTCTACCAGCTTAGTCATCATTTCCATTACTAACAATTGTTTATCAAGAATTTCTTTTGTGTAAATGGCACAGTATTTTATAATGAGGTATTCAGTCAAAAATATTGTCCATATTGACCAGCCCTAACTAAAACAACATTTAACAGGCAAAATCAATATAAGATGATGAATCTCACCTGGAGCCCCCAGTCAGTTTTTTCATGGAAAGAGAAGGGATTTCTAATAATTTCTGCACCTAGTAATTGTGCAGAGATAAAGTCATGCATTGCTCCAGTTGGTTAAAACACAACGCCAGCATTATTTTTCTCATGGCCAGCAGTGGCTGTTTGGCCTAAAGGCAATCCATCGATTGTCGTTTTACTAAACTGGTTCTTTTTACAGCAGTATTCAGTGCTGTCTTTCCTTGGTGTCGTATGTGCTTTCCTAGCTTTGTTAATGTCACACAACCATATGTTCCTCTGGCCTGCCTGACGCCCCACCTTGTGATGAGAGGCTTGCCAGACCTTCTCCTATTTCCCTTCCTTCCTTCCCTTCCCAACTACCTCCACACTCAAGCAATTGCCTCAGCATCCTGGCTCTCCTAGCGCCCCTCCCCCATAGCAGTACACTTCCCCAGCCTTTTCCTTCAGCGAATCTCCTCCTCTCTGTTTTCCTTGCACTCAGCGCTCACCCCGCGTTGTATGGGTGGAATAAACCTCAGAGCTGCAAGCAACTGGACGCCACCTCTGCAAATGGATTGCATACTAAAACAGTATTTGACAGGGGGGGACTTATTTCTATCTTTGAAAAGTCAAACAGGGAAAAACAGGTCACCGAAAGCTTCTGGATTTTTCTACACTTTACCACTTGATGGTGGTCACCATAGAAACAGATTACCAGAGAGGACTCTTGGCCACAATAGAAATATCTGTATCAAAATGTTGTTGTTGGTTTTTTCATCCTTGCATAGACACAAATTGTCCTTTCCTTTCAAACATTTTATTGAAAAGGGTGACCAGTGAGTTGTGAAGAAGCCAAACTAAGTCGTAACTATTATTCAGTCCCGCAAATTAAAGTGTCTTCCCTTCAGTAAGCTGGGGCACATTGCCCAACATGTTTTTTTCTCGTCTTCCTCAGCTTTCTGCTCGGTGCTAGTGATCTGGTTCAGCACAGCTGCTTAATATTTTATATCACAGATCCTAAAAGTAGACAAATGGGAATCCTTTCTTCATGCTTTGCAAAATGAAGGCCAGGATAACTGTCTGGCATTTAATTGTTGTTCCTCACCATTTAGCGATGCAGTAAAGGCATTCATGATTGCACTGCCAAGCATTTTGTTGATAGGCTTGGCCACAGCGAGTGGTTGACAATGGGAGCAGCGCTTGGATAAAAGGATGAATCCGGGATGGTGTTGTGTCGTGATGTTCTCTATATTCGCCATCCAGATTCTCATGCTTGTTTCTGCTAGCGTTTTTCTCATACATAACACTTGAGCTGTTTCTGCAGCCCTGATAGACTGTCAGGGGACTTTGCTGACAACACTGCACTGGTGAGAGAGGCTGCATGGAGGAGTTTGTGTATGTTAGTTTATGTGTGTATGAGAGAGAGAGAGGGTGTTTGTGGCTGTGAGACAGGGAGATTGAGAGAGAGAGAGAGAAAGAGAAAGAGAAAGAAAGGGATAGAGAGGTTATTTATGAGTTTATCACAAAATAGGAGTTTGGGAAGAACTCTTTGACGCCCACCTTCCTTTCAGTGACTTGCATTGTGAGAGTTCATCTAGAGAAGTCATTTGAATAAACCCTCATTTTCATAAAGGCGTCAATTTTGAGTGTCATTTGCTCAGTGCCTGTGGGATGCTGAATCATATAATGGCACATACTTTCTCATAAACCTAGATTCAGACTCTGTCCAGATAGACTAACAGAACTGCAGAACATGGATCCAAGTGCTTAGGTCTGGCCCTTGACATAGTCTAGCCGGAGTGTGTCAACACCAGATCTACAGTGGAGAATGTGACTGAGCCAGGCAGCAAACGGATATGATCCTCTGGCTTCTATGTCATGGATAAGCTTCTTTTTGCCTACCTAGTCTGTGAGTACCATTTGGCTTTTCTCAGCTACTATCAAGAAACACTGGCAGGCTGCCTGAGTTTACGGTGCTTTTCTATTCCAGCCACCAAAGAACCCATTTTATCTTAGCTGTCACTCTTCTGACTCTGCGGCTGCTTCACTTTGTTAGACCACAAAAAACAGCCAGCTTTGTGTTATCAAGGAAAAGTGCATTTATTTAGAGTCTCAAACTGAGATGGCTTTTGGGCCTCTGAATCTCAAAGTTTATTCTAGACACTATTGGTGCCTCCTTGAGGGATGGGAGCGCTTTGTTTCGGCTGCATACTGTACTATGTACACAGCATCAATCTCTAGACATTTATTCAAGCTCAAGATCTGCACATGGTTATATTTTCATTTCCTATTTCCTAAATTTTTTAAATTTCTGTTTGATTTTCATCTCATCATTTTGATTCTGCTGCAGAGGACTGTTACTCTCTGATCTCCACATTGTTCCCCCTGTGAAATTTACCTTTATTGAGATACAGTTTTGAAGATCTGTCTCTACTTGGGAGGATTCAGCTGAGGATTATTATAATGCTGTTCATGCTGTCATATGGATATTGCATACAGGAATGAGAGCAGTAAACTGCTTGGTGAACTTCAGCAACTAGGGACTTCAGAAGGGATTTCACACTTAGTAAAATTTGTGTGTGGGATTAAGATACATAGGCCAGTCAGTAGATATCACCCTTATACCCTACACCCTGCATAGGCATATTTCTGCAGAAAACTCAAAGAACTGCTTGTAGTAGTGGAAACGCAGTATTATTTACAATATTTTGAATCATGCTTTTTTTTTTTTTTTAACTTCAGTTGCCTTTGCTTGTCCATTTCTTTCTTTCTTTCTTTTTTTATTTTTTACTTTATGCTGCATTCATGTTCTCTTTATAAAAATATTGATCTGTATTTAATAGTTTTGGTTGTCTGGTGCTTATTTTACATTGTGTTTGAAATTCTGCATGTACAAGGGTCTTATTTAGTAAGATTGTTATTGTAGTTGGGCTCAATGGTTAGCACTGTTGCCTTGCAAGAATGTCCTGCGTTCAGATCGCAGCCCTGGTCCCCTCTGTGTGGAGTTTGCATGTTCTTTCCATGTGTGTGTGTGTGTGTGTGTGTGTGTGTATGTGGGTCTCCTCTGAGTGTTCTGGCTTTCTCACACAGTCCTACACAGACATGCAGGTCAGATGAACTGATTAGTATAAATTTCCTATAGGTGTGACGGTGTGTTTCTTTCAGAAGAGACTAATTTGAAAGCTCAACATGAGACTTTGCTGAACAAAAACACAGCATTTATTAACTTAAAGAGATTTGGGGTAAAGGCTCCTGCAGATGGTGATGCCATTCGAATAGGGGGAGAGTATGATTCCCATGAGGATGGCGATTAGTATTTCACCATGTGTAACCCACTGGAGTCTTTACATCGGTGGTGGTGGGGAGGTGGTGGGGCACACGAACAAACCGCAGCTGATATGACAACATGAACACAAAATAAATGAGGATTATAGCAAGTGGAGGGAAGCAGAGATTATGATTGGTTCTCTGGATGATGGACACTGACAGGCAGATGAGCTGACAGGTTGTCTTAGAAAGTATACTAGAAGGGAGTGCCTTAAAAGAGTAGGAAAAAATAAATGAATGAACTCATGGGAAATGAGCTGATTCTGATGAGATACACAGCGCCCACAGAGAAGGAGGCAGCTTCCGATTGGCTCGCGAGGAAAGAGGAAAAGCAGTGAGTGAGCCTGTGAAGCTGGTAGTCTCCCTGATTGAACTTGTGTTAAAATGAAGAAAGTTCAATCAGGAAGACTACCTTTTCATGCATGCTTTCTAAGTCACAAGCAGTTTCCCGCTATCTCTTAAGCTCCACCAGCTCCTTCCTGCCTTCAGCCAATCACAGCCTGACACGCTCACCCTTCGTCAGTCGTTTATAAGCTGTCAAACTAAGCACGTTCTCTCTCTCCGCTGTCATTTCAGCACTGTGGTGGTTCTGCAACCTTCCTCAACCCCTTCACCACCTCAACCATGAATGCCTGGCCCCTTTCCAATCAAACACTCTGATCTGAAGTTTCCCCTCACACAAAAACGTCCCAAAATCAAGTTCTCCATTCCTTATCACCATCACCAGTGCCTAGGCTCCAAGGGAGGCACTTAATTCATGGGATCGCCTCTCATGGCGGTCTACTTCCTGCCAGGGTCTAAGCGCCAAAGACTGTTTACTCGTGTTTACTAATCAATTTGCTTCAAATTCCTCATTCTCATTTATTCCACTTATAAGCCTCTCCTGATTGAACTACTTTTGCTGTGAAAAATATGTTTGTCCTCCATTATCTAGAAGACAAAGCTTGCTATGCACCCAACTTCGATCTGGGATCTTGCCCCTGCACCTTGAGACAAGCTGTTTCTGGGGGTTTACAAAGGAAGAGCGGATCTGTAATTACTGCGATTTGAATGAAACTGAGAACGAGTTTCACCTTGTGTTTTTTTGTCCTTTATATCATGAGTTGCGCTTAAAATGATTTAATAGGTGTCAAAACCCATATCTGATGTGGTTAACTGACACAGATAGACTTAAATGGCTCCTTGAATACAAGGTTTTTGCAGTCGTTGATTATCCAGATAAAACATGGGATTTGTGAACAAAGAGAACATTTACGTTACACTTGGCTTGAGTGATAAAAATATTTTATCCTTAAATATTTATCTTTTTTTCTATGTGTAAACTGTGTTTACCAAGCAGCTATCAGTTACTGGAAATGACTGTAATGATTTACAGATTACTTGTGTTTTAGGTGTCTCATAATCTCATAAGGGATGGGAGACAAGACAAGACACACACACACACACACACACACACACACACACACACACACACACACACAAATATTAATACATTCATTCATTCATTCACATATCTGTGCATGTTAGCCCTGTGATGGACTGTTGGAAAGAAGTAGGAAAAGGTCAGTATGGAAATAGCACGATAAATGGATGGTTATTGTAATTCTTATTCTTCCTCCTATTGTCATCATCAGTGCTGCACTCATTTAACTTAAACTTTCAAAAACTTTTAAGTTACAGTGGGCTTCTGCTTGCACAAGCCAATTAGAGTTTTCTCAGTCTGAGTTTGTACTGTCATCTACATTTCGGTGAGGCTCATAAGTCTGTAATTAACTTTTTGTTTTGCGCAAGTTAGTGTGTGTGTTTGGGTCGGGCTAGTACTGTATATCAGTTTGCTGAAATACTGAGCTGACATTGGCCTTTAATGTAATACTGGATATCGACAAGTCTGTGTTGCACAGAGCTGATATGATGGAGTCTGACATAATATTTAATTTTCTTGCCACATTTATCAATTCATTTTATTATTCATTCAATTGCCGAGTTCTTCTTTTTGTAAATTATTTCTGTCCCAATGCATCGCCTGGGATTTAATTAGTGAAGTGGTGTAGCATAATATGGTGTTTCACGTCTAAATGCTAAAACTGGGGGGTCAACACTGAATGCTACTTTTTTATGCATGAAAATGGTTTTGCCAATAGCCATACTTGAGCTACTGTGCAATTGGACTATTTTCATCCCAACAGCTATTCAGTGTTTATGTGTATCATATATTTAATAAAAGGCCAATATCTTACTGAAACATTGGCAAAATGATATGTATCAGTGTTACTTTAATGGAAGCAAAATCTGCTATTTGTTTCTGTCTGAAAACGATGGCTACACCTTCAAAACCCCATGGTGGAAAATCTCTAATGTATAACAAAATAATCTGAAGTTGTGTGTGTGTTTGTGTCTGTGTAACAGGGCCACACTTTAAGTGTTAAGTGATGTTACCAACACTTCTAACTTGCTGCGACCACACCGCGCACACAGTCCAAGGTGTTTCTCACCGCTGTGATGTCTTTCAGTAGGAGATTCCCGGGAGCATACGATGGTAGAAATAAAATAGGATCATTAGTTTGTGTGTTTTGTGTGTGTTTTTTTTGTGTGTGTGTGTGTGTGTGTGTGTGTGTGTGTGCAACACAGAGCACATGGCACACAGGTCGGCATGAGCATAACACACTGCAATATAAGACCCAGAAAGACAACACCGGCTTATGCTTTATTAAAGATGACATTTTGTAATATGAGCCGAAGCCTTTTTTGATGAGAAGTCGCCAAAATATATGATTCCACGACGCAGTCAAGACAAGGGCACATTGAGCGGGGCTCATGTGTTGCAAAAGGTCATGGTTTCACTGACAATAAAATAATTTTGGCCCGGGTTTGGAGGCATGGTGAATGATTTGACCCATCCTGAGTGGTAAACCGCATTTTCCACCGAGTGGATGCTCTCCTACTGTTATGATCCAAGAGAGGGACAATACTTTCCTCTCTTTCTTTGTGTTGTGCCGTTACTTCTGACTGAACTCAGTAGTGAAAAGGTCTATGGTTGTCATTTGGTACATGCACACATTCCCACAGTTTGGTTTCCATAGAAACACTGAGTTCAGAGCAGGTATGAATTTCAGTTACATAAGGCTTTAATAATAATATGAAATACACACAAAACATTGTTTATGTCTGTCTGTGCAAATATGGCTGACTTCATACTTTTAGGAATGATATAACTGTTGAAATAATGTACCGTAATTAAGCTGTCTTTTCTACATGCACGTTTTCCACTGCAGGCTGTTTAATTGTACTCAGTTATGATCATATGGTCTCTTATTTGTATGTCTTTTTCTAACATATTCCTGAAGATAAATTTCCCCCCATGATATGACTGTGTCGTGGCCTCAGTGAGGGGCAAGGCACAAAGATTATTACCGCTGCCGTCTCTGTTATGCTATAAACCATATGGACGTGGGTGTTGCAAAGCTGCTGCTCTCCAGCGAGACAACCATATATGATACGATATGATATCTATAATTATTCAATAGTTCAGGAATCAGTACCTTGACTGATGCAAGATGTGAAGATTTATGACAATAAGTGTATATTAATGAGCATTACTAAGTGGCGTTGTCACGTTTTGAAGAGGAGTGTGCTGGCCATAGGGTTTCTTCTGCATCGAAGCAGTCGGCAGCTGAGAGGCGAGGGGAGCTGAGCAGCAGAGCAGTTTCAGCGGGGATTCAACCCCAGGCCAGCAGGAGACATGTGTTTCCAGAGACAGAGGCCCCGCACAGTACCTCCTACACCATCTGCACGAACGCCATAGCATTATTAATAGATGGAAGGTGAAGCGATTCCGACCTGTTTGTGTATTACTGTAGCAACATTTTTGCCTCCGTCAGTCATTTCAATCTTTTCCTCAGCAGTTCAGGTAGATACAGGTCCTGTCCTGTATCCGGCTGGCCATTTAGCCCTGCAGCACAGGCCACACTATTCAGTAAAGACTGAATGCTGCATGGCAAGCTGCTAGCAGTGGTTAAAGGAGTTCACAGTGTATCATGTGTATTTGAAATACATGTCTTGAGATAGAAAAAAAGTCATCTTAGGAGAACTTGAAGTTAGATGGTGGAACTATGCCCACTGAACACAGTTATCCTTCTGTCTAGTGCTTTGATCCACATGCCGCTGAAGTTCTCCTGAAATGACTCTTTTCTCTTTTTAAAAATTCATGTATTGTACACGATACATGGTGTAAATACGACAACAAGGTGTATTTTTTCACTTTGACTTTCCCATAGGCTTCATGTCTTTATGGCATGCGAACACGAAATGCTACCCGAAACCACTGGACGTCCAGAGGTGAAAATGTTGTCAAACAAATTGTCTCATTCTCATTCAAAATTGCATTTTGCCCAAAATGTTGGAGTATCGCTTTAAATAGCTGGTGTGAAAGAACAAAAAACAACAGCTGAAAGGGTGAAAGCAGTTTTGACTCCTGTCCTCTCACTATAGGATGCATGAACTTGTTGATGATCAAATGGTGACTATGTTTTGGCTGGAAGCAGTCTCACAGGCTCACAATGCAATAAGATTTCCGTTCACACATACTCTCAGTCGTTTTGGCCTGAAGTTCTCATTAGCTCTGCCTGCTTTGCTCGTCGCAGCACACTTCAGTATGCCTGAAAACCTTTAGGACACCGAAGCGATAGTGCAGAAGTAATACTTTGAATACCCCGACCGCACTTGATGTTCAGCCTCTTGCACATCTGTGATTGTGTACAGAGCTGTTATCAGTGAATTATTTTATGACCTTGGGAATCGGGTGGAAACACAGATGCCTCTAGTTTCAATGACGACATCTATGCAATCTCCAGTGGTGCCTGACTGTGAATGAGTGCTGTGACTTTTTATTTGGACTGAGTTGTTGCTGCTTGAGCAATATCAAGGCGGTAATTAAAGCATGTAATAATGATGTCCTGCAATCACTCATTTCCTAATGGAATTCAACAAGCTTCGACGAGTGTCCCCTTTAGATTAGTCTATGTTAAAAAGAAGGGTTTCATTTATTTATTTATTTAGTTGTTTACTGCACTGGAGTAATATAACAGACTGTGATTCATGTAAGCAAAATTACAGATCTTTGTCAGGCAATATTCAATACATAATGATTAAACAATGATAAATATGTTAAATTGGATAGTGCCTTGTTGTAAATAGTATAATATGATATAATGCTCTTATTCAGGCAATATGATAGCACTAGCTGAATAATGCTGATGAGTAATCGTTCCATAACTTTGTGTGGGAAAAAAATATGTTGTGGATCATTAATTCAGACCTCATCATTTTACTAATTACATTAATTTGTTTTTGAGAACCTGAGGTGAGTGTTTAAGCATGGATTTAATTCAGTGTCTCTTGTGAGGAGAACATTTATGGCAAGTGCATCGAAATCTACTATCTTGTGCTGCATTTGCCGAATAGTTAACAGCACACACACACACACACACACACACACACACCAAAAAGATGCTAAACAGATAACTCTAATTGGGTTGCTTGCTTTTATTTTGTTTCAAAGGAACAGAGTTTAACATTTTCAGCATATTTTCACACTCAGCTTGGCTTTTTGTCAAGTTTACAGTGTCATACAGCAGATGCTACCTGTGTAAAATTTTTGTGTTTCGGATTATCCCGTCATTGTTAAAGAAATCTGTTCAACCGTCCAAAGAAGTACGAGCTAATTTTCCTGGAGCCCTTGCCTGCAGTCAGTCCCCCCCCACCTCCCCCTTCAGTAATTTGATTATCTTAATCTCCTATCTTTTGTAGTGACTAGCCAAGGTCAAGGTGTGGGCAGAATGGTTAAGTAGCTTGCAACTGGATGTGAGGAGGACCTGTGTTTTACAGTTTGTTATGTGGGGTCTACATAGGGCAATCATTTCCTCTCTTAGGAAAGCTGAAAATGAAAGCTTTTTGAACGGATTTTTTATTCTCCATCAAATGCACATAATTCTATTAAATTATTTGTTTTTGGTGAAATTGTACAGTAGGTTATTTCTCTGTTTTGTACATTGATCATTAGTCACATCAAGCCTGTTTTGTATGCATAAAGGGCACCTCAAATAAAAATACACGTGACAAAATTAGGGAAATTAGATACTGTGAAAATTATTTGATTACTGTGTGTTGATTGATGTCAAATTTACTGTAGTGAATATCCAGTTGGGGCATTTTTTAAAATTATTGTCGGCTCCTTATGAACAATTGTTTCATAGTGATTTTTGGACAAACTGTGATAAAATTCCGATAAAAATGTATAGACAAAGCAATTGCATCAGCTGTACTTCAAGTTAGCCTTGAACTTGATCGTAATCATCTTTTTCTGGAATCTGAAAATCAATTACACTTTTTATTTAGGCAGCTGCCTCTGTAATAATGACTAGGCCATTGTGGTTGCAACATTGTTTGCTCAGAGATTTGAAGATGGCAAGAATCCTGGAGAACACCAAATTATTGAGAGTTAGGGCACAGTGCCCGTCATATAATTGAATCAGAGCTGTGTTGTTTGATGCTATAGTACTTGAGATGTTTCATCTCCAAAACATTAGCCTCATGTGTGTTTTGCTGTGACAAGACAATGACACACAATTTTCAAAGTGAAATTGAAGCCTCGAACTTAATTTGCGGTAATAGCAGTCAGAAAATTCAATCCAGTCGAGCATGATCTTTTCTGTATGTTTTTTTCTCCTTGACAGGGATGACTTGCCAAGCGCGGACATCTTACACTGAGGACGAGGTTCTGTGGGGACATCGCTTCTTCCCAGTTATCTCCTTAGAGGAAGGCTTCTTCAAGGTGGACTACTCTCAGTTCCACGCCACATTTGAGGTGCCCACTCCACCGTACAGCGTGAAGGAACAGGAGGAGGCTCTGCTGCTCTCCTCGCCCCTCATGGCTCCCTCCCTGTGCAACAGCGGGGAGAAAAACAACTCCCTGGACTGCCTGGAGACGCTGGAGGACAATGAGAGCACCACCAAGCTGCCCACCAAGCTCCAGAAGATGACAGGTCGCGACGGCCTGCCCAAGAAGCTCCTGCGGATGAGCTCCACCACCTCGGAGATGACGTACAGCCTGGGAGACCTGCCCATGAAGCTGCAGCGCATCAGCTCCGTCCCCGGTGTCTCAGATGACAAGCAGGGCGGCAAGGCCTCTAAGATCAGCACGGAGCCCATGAGTAAGTCAGTGGCGGACTTGCCTCCCAAGCTGCAGCGACTGGCTGGGGGAGGAGGGGGCAGGATGGACGGACACCTGCCTCCCAAACTCAGAAAGATGAATTCTGATCGCTTCACGTAAAACAGGCGACATATTTTAACTTATTACATCGTTCCCTTCCCCCTCCCTCCCTGAACCCCTTGTACTATTCCTAATTTATTAATAGACAATATTCTTATATTAAAAGAAATGTAGTATATGAATATGTGCACATATACCTTATATAAAGTAGGGTAATGGAATACAGCACATTTGTTCCTGGATGTAAGTATACATGCTATGATGACAGACCTCTGATTTTTTTCAGGATGATGTACGATTAGCACAATCTGGCATGTAAGAAACACTTAGCGCATGTAGAACAGAATCTCAATAATTTCTGGCATGACATTTATTGATATATTATTTTACAAAAACAATTTCATTAGTGAATTTACTGACAGTGAACAGTTGCACAAAGCCATATGGTTTACAACGTGGAAAACCTACATTACACGGTTCTAATTTGTGGTGACGAAGGGCACATACATTTGTTTTGAGTTGACTGCTTTTGTTGTTTAATGTAAAATTGTGGCAATGTTATGTTGATTGCATGCTACTCTTATTGACTTAGCTATACAAAGGTAATAGACAAAGATGTTTAGCCTTAACTATATTACCTTGTTTCCATTTCCATGTTTGTTCACAACTGTATTTTTGGTATTTCATATATAAGATATTTTACCATGTGCAATTTTATGAATTTATCAGTTGATCAAAACATATGTTGCTGGATGATGCATTTTGCTTTTTAAAAATGCATTATCTACATCATATGACCTATTGGAACAAGGCAAAATATCACTCACTTATTAAAGTAACACTTAAGTTGAAAAGGTCAGTACTTGGACCTTATAAGCACAAAACAATCATTTAATACCCTGTGTTAACTAGTAAGCATTTATGGGCATTTTGTCATAAATGTACTGCTCAGAGCAGCTGCTCAGTACTGTGCAATCTCTTTCTTTCATTATTTAAAAAAATTGCCTTGATCCAGGCCTACATGGTCATACTATACACGATATTTAAAATTTCAACTTAAGTGTTACTGGTTACTCATAGATTTAGAGGTGGGCCTGTAACATTAAGGAAGTCACCACCTTTGTCTTAAGAGCCCATATTCTCTCTCCTCTGTGATGAAAGCAATAATGTTATTATGACTATAATCTTTATATAGCCACAGGGTCTACCACAGCCCCATTCTCATTCTGTTTAATGAATCCATGCCATGAAATCTGGTTCCACTAAACGCATCAAAGACATTGTATGATACCCAGCCTCTTCAGGAATAAAGATCTGACATAAATATTTAACATCTTGCTACTTTGACTACATGTAATGCTTGCTTTACCCACTCTAATGAATAAAATGGAATGAATAAGCCTATTACAGGGTGTGGTCAAAATGATGGAAGGAGCGGCAGTGCTCTTTCCCCTGCTGAGAGTTGTGGTGGTTCTGCGCTATCTGTGGGTGCATTTGTTACCGTACTTTAGGTTTAATCACTGCCTAGGGCTAAAGTGAAATCGCTGCAAACGTAGCAATTCTGAGTAGTCACAATCATCTCCATCCAATGACACTCTTCGTTCTTGGAAGCAGTTTCTTTCAGGACGATAATGCCACGTACCGTACAAGGCATGTATTGTAGTTTCAATACAATATGATGCTGTTAATAATGTGCCAATGCCTCCCAAAAAACTCTTTTTTTTACCGTTTCTTTTTAAATACCTCTGAGGCACACATACATGGCCACATTTAAGCAGGGGAGTCACAATGCCCTGATAAAGATGAAATGCTGGCATAATCACTTGAAAATCAATGCTGATTGATACTGACCTTGTTCTCTAACAGAAATCTGGACCGTGACCCTCTCTTAAAAAAAAAAAAAAAAATCTCAGGGGCAGCGATGCAGACGATTGTTATCTTTTTAGAGTCAGTGGTGCGCTCTAAAGACCTTTTATGAAACATGAAAGATGCAAAGTTCACAGTGAATCATTCATACTATTTTTGCAAGTTTATCTTGCCGTATTGAGATGACATGCAGGCCTGTGAAATGATGTGATCTATTTCTAAATCTGGACCAAAACCATGTCAGATAAAGCATCCTACAGTGTTGGAGAGCCAGAGCCACTGAGAGAAGCCTTTCTTCTGAGGCTTTCATTATTTTGATCATACCCTGTATAATCACCGCAGTTGTTCATATTTCATAGTAAACACTTTGTTGCTGTCAAATAAGCTGCCGTGTAAATAATACTGTATTTCAAGAGTTACCTTAAAGGACTTGTGCAGATAAATCCAGTCAGTGCTGCACCTAGGTATTACAGGCAGCGGGGTTAATTCTGGGTTGCTTTGTCTTCATCCAGAGATAACCCGAGGTTCTGAATCTCTTAAATAAACCTATGGATGGATCAGAATATTAGAGCTGCTGATGGCATTATCCTCTGAAGTCTTGGAGACGGGGTGCAAATCCCTTTAGTGCACCTTAAATCAGCTCTCGCTCCCACACAGCCAATCGCCTTTATCACCAAGGAGATCTTGGCTCTAGATGTCATTTCGCCGTTCTCTTTTGTCCCG
Source organism: Myripristis murdjan (assembly GCF_902150065.1). NCBI lineage: Eukaryota > Metazoa > Chordata > Actinopteri > Holocentriformes > Holocentridae > Myripristis > Myripristis murdjan. The sequence continues at coordinate 14,716,852 of NC_044000.1, forward strand.
AGAGCTGTGCAGCTTTTCCAGGAGATCCATAAATGCATCAACACAGAAATAGCATTTCAATACTACAATAATTGACTCGAGTGTATTTGGAAGATGTGGGAGTGTTGTTATGCTGTCGTAGGAGGCAAGAAAGCGGTTATTCAGAGTTTAAAGACTTGTTAGCATTTTGGGAAAAAAAAATTAAGACATTTAAGGGATGTTTGGATAATGTTCATTATCAGGCTTCTTCAGTATGAATATCTGACTTAGAAGTAGCCTGTGGCAAGGAAACAGCTGGCATCGGCTGCTGATTGCAGGACAAATGAAACACAATTTTGCACTGAAATGGCTGCGTTTTCTGTTCTCTTCATGAGTTCTATTGGATCCAAATGGTTCTCATGAATACTCCCACCTCCTTCTATTTACTTGCTGAAAACAGATGAGTTCCCCCAGTCAGAAATTTGCAATTAAAATGACACTTTTGTTTTCAAAAGCACAACAGTGACGGTGGAAAAGAGTTGAACATTCGAAGCTAAATATAGCATGTTGACTTAAGACGACGGGCTGTTTGCGCACCTCTCCCACTGTCCTCCGCTGAGTGACACTTGAAAACAGACCCTTTATGACTGATAAACATAAAGCTGCTTCACAGGTTATTTTGACCAAAAATGTTTAGGGAGAAAACTGTTTGATTGCTGACACTCTTTTCAGTGAAGAGAAGAGCCTGCTCCACGTCATGTGTCGACCTCAAGATGGAATAATGTATCAAACCCGAAGAGTGTTGCATCCTAACAGGGAATTGCTGGTGGCTTTGTATTGCATGAGACACTTTGAAGCAAGGCAAATGTCATTACGATGATTTGCTTGTTTCCACCTTTAATGTGACATGCATGGTCTGCCATTTCAAATGCAACATGTAAACGTGTTTCAGGGTGTATTGAAAACAGGTCTTTACTATTCACGCCTGGGTCAGTATGAGCCCGGTTTGAGCATACAAATGTGACCTTGTTGGATTGCCAGTCAGCTTGTAATTTCCACTTACCTTGGAGCTCAATGAGGGGTGATTTGTAGGAAACCTTTCTTAACACATACCATTTTATGTACCCATAAATCAGCTGAGGAAATGTCAAGTGGTTTTACTTGGTGATCTCCTTTAAGTAGCACAGATAAGTCTGAAATCCATTTGCCATGAAAGCGAATCTACTGTGCAAGGCTGCTGTTGTGATTTTCAATTCATTTTCATTGCAACCCAGAACTCATGAGTCATGGGCTCATGAGTTCTGGGTGTGATTTACAGAGGTGCTCTCTGGGTCAGGGGAGCTGGCATTTAAGTGTTTATTCTTGCTCAAGGCGCTCGTGCTGTTGGTTAGACAATACCTGCACAGTGAAACAAAGAGGGTGATATTATTGTTTGTTGTTTTACACGCCTGTTGACACTATAGTTAAACTGAAGCCAGATATACTAGGAAAGGCCCTTATACTTCGGAGACTCTCGTTGTTTAACAACATGAAATACCTACCAGTAATATGCTAATAATAATAGGCACTTTAAAACAAGGGCAATGAGGCCAAAACACTTCAGTAATTTTATGTATTGTTATAATGTCACTCTTTTATTTATTTACATTGTTTCATAACTGTGTGGTTTTCTGAAGCTTCCTTTTTGGTTCAAACTTTGTAGCCCATTACAGATCCCCAAAGATCAGTACCGTCCTGTGATAGAGCATCTGAACAAAAGACAAAACTGACAGGGAGATGAGAGAAGTGCATTACAAGCAGCAGAGGAGACCTAAATTGGTGTGTGGGATGAATAATGCATATGTCTCAATCCTTCCAATCCTGTAAGTTTGCAAAATGACAGTGATCAAAGTTGAGTCTGCAAGGGGTGGTATTAAGGGGGAGATTAAAATGGTTGAGAGAGTGTAAAAGAGAACACCAGAGGGGGAGAGAGGAGCAGAGGATATTTCTGTCTCTTGTCAGATTCTGTTATGGCTTGTTTTACATTTACACTTTTCCACAAGATCCCTCAGCTCCTCTTTATCCCGACAATACAAACAGGTTTGATAAGTGGGTGTGGAAGCAGTAGTCGGAGCGTAGTGCCGCTGCACGTCGCCTTGTCCAGTTTGCACTGTGCACGATGTTTAAAGCTCGGGAGAATCACAGTGTTGAGATTCGATTGTTCCTGTTTTGCCCGATTATTTTCAACAGTATGTAATTCCGAGTTTGAAATGAACACAATATCAGAGACATCAAAATGAAAGGTCAAATGATGCTCAATAATCTGCCATCTATTTGTGTGTAGACGGCTTATTAAGAACTGTACGTGCAAGTCAAATACTTTTCAGATTGACCACAGTTGTTCTCTCCCATCTTTTTCATGCACACATACACACACACACACACACACACACACACACACACACACACACACACACACCCTCACACCCACCCACATACACACACACACATACACACACACACACACACACACACACACATGCAGCCCAACAGATGCCTCGTCTCTGGTGTATTGTATTTGTAAGATAACTGGTGTGGGCGTCTGCAAAACAGCTCTGTCTGCACCTGAGTCAGAATCCATCTCTGCTTTAGTCGCCAACAGCGCAGGGAAAAGGAGCTGAGGACACATCACACCCAAGCCCACTCTCTGTGGAATACTGAGCCTGTTTGCCTGATGCTCTCTTTATCTGTTCCCTTCCATTTCATGTTTGCTTTAAGATCAGTGTGCAACTGTCGCCCCCCTTTGCCAAAAATATCGCCCTGAGAGCATGAGCAGCACACGATCTATTCTGTTGCCTTTTCACCAGCCAAGGAAAGCCACCGCACTTAGTCCAGTACAGAATGTGATATGTGAATGTGATTTATTTGTTTTAGTCTTGCCACACTGTTCAATGTGAATCTGACAGCACCGACATCTTTCTGGCCTCTTTGGTATACAGTAATTTGTCACTGAAGAATGATCTATGGTCTAATTAAATTTTTTGTTTGTTCTTTTTGCTGTCATGTTGTGTGATGTGTAGCAAGTTGCAGCTCCTGTTTCTCTGTGCCTTCACTCAAGCAACAAGCAAACGAGATATAATTAATGCCGTTTTTATGCATGAAATGCATTTTATGGGGGACTTAATTTTTAGTCATGACAAATTACCCTATTACTCAAGTCAGTGAAGTGATATTATAGAATAAGTAAAAACAGGATGTACTTGCCCAAATAACTGGCCAGGAGGGATGTTTCTGTGCACTGCGAAAGGACCTCTAGAAATTCAGTCATTCAAATATACTTTATTTATGTATCACCTTTGTTCATCCATGTGTTGGATGTAGGCTAACGCTTGAGGAAAATGACTCTGCATACTAGAAGGGCATCAAATAATTGTGGTGCTTCAAGCAGAGCCAGTAGGACTGAAATAAAACAAGTGCTCTCACATAATCCATGCCTGCTAAAAATAAGCCTGTTCAGACGAGGGTGGTGGATTCTCGGCTGCATCCTCAGCTCTGTTGCTGTGGAGGCAACTGTTTGATAAGTATGGAGTTATGAGAAAGAGATTGTGTTTGTGTGTGTGTGTGTGTGCGTGCGTGCATGAGCCTGTGTGTGTGTGTGTGTGTGTGTGTGTGTGTGTGTGTGTGTGTGTGTGTGTGTGTGTGTGTGTGTTTGCGTGTCAGTATATCTATCCATCTGCATGTGTGAGATACATGAGAGCTTTTGATCTAACTATCTAGGATCTAGCTGATCTATGTTCGCCAAGGCAATTCAGTTTACCACACGGGCTTTGTATGGCTTTTGAAAGGAGAAATCAAGGTAAAAGCACAACAAGCTGTTCCCAAGGTGAATAATAGCCCTGAAAATAAGTATTCAAACACTTTTGTCTGAAAATTAGCAATTAATGATGCGTTTTAAATACTTCATGATGGTTGTAGGGTTTCCCCTTACAGCACGTGTTACCTAGCAACAGCAAACTGCAACCGGATTAAATGATGTCCTCATAATGCCAGGACTCAACCTGTGCTTTAAAAATCAGCATTTTCTGTTCAGGTATTGTTTTTGAGTCATGATTTCTCTTCCTGTTCAGAGCGGTGGGAATACTGTCCGTCTCGTGAAATCCACAGTAAATTCAAGGGTGGATTCACTTGGCTGGGCGAGGCCTCTGTAATGTGTCTTGCTGTTGGTCATTCAGTGAATCTGTGTTCTTCACTGTCATTCCTGTGTTCTCCTTTAGCAGTGGGATGAATATTTGAAGAGACTGGATGGTGTTGCATTTGTTTCCCTGTTGCAGACCGTGTTGCACTGTGTTTCCCAGGTAGTCAGGTGCTTAAATGCTGCCAACAACACTGTGCACTTTACACAAACACTTGGCTGTTTGCTTGTACTCAGCTACAACATAATTTTGGCATTCACCTTACCTATTTCTGCCACCCTAACTCTCTATTCAGTTATTAAACACACTCCAACTTTCAAGTCGCTTATTTTTAAAGCATGCTAGTGTTTTAATATGAGACAAATTGGCCAAGTAATCCCGTTCACAGACAACTATGTAAAATGAATATTTAAAGAATCTGAAGCTGTATGTTTCTTAGGTTGCAAAGTTCTTGTGCTCAAATTGCTGTCAAGCAGACTATGCATAGCAAAACCAGGCAGAAACGTGGGGATTTTTTCTCTCTAAGAATTTTAAAACAGATTTTACTCTTAATTAATAATTGATGCTGGATGCTTCATTATGAAAAACCCAGTCATGTACTGTATTTAAATGCTCAGGAGCAACGTGCAGTACTTTGGTGGGTAAAATGCTTCAGCTCTGTGCTTATGTTGGACATTGCACCCGATGTAAGCCATAATGCACTTCACCTGCATGCATTTTTGATGCTATAGAAAAATACAGTCATGCAGACTCACAGGCTCCACTTTCTGTCACCACAGGAGTTAAACCTCCCTTCAGCATCCAGCCACAGGGAGCTGATTGAGCTAAATGTTGCAGGATGGAACATTAAACCCCACTGTTTTCTTTCTCTCGACCCTCCTTTTTGTCACGTTGTGTAACTACAAAGACCTTAATTTTCCACTTTTGCTGTTGTTTCTAAGGATCGCTGAGATCAGTAAGTGACAGGACCTCAGAGAATGAAGATAAAGATAGGAGGGTAAGGTCACTTTTGTCACAAAGTTGCTTGCGCTATGCAACATTAAACATGATTCATAGCACAAGGAATTGCCCACAGATAATTTTCAGACATGCTTCAAGTGAATAACTTCAACAACATAATGCATATTGAACTTAAACCCACCAATAGGTTCCTGATTAAATATGCTAATGTTGCTTTTTCCATGCTGCAGATTCAGAGTGAAAAGAAGTGACATGCACTATACATCGTGGAAAGAACACCTTATTTGTCTTTGTCTAGACAATTGAATGACTGGCTGACACAGCTGTTTATATAAACCCTCTTATGAGCATAAAAATACTACTTAATTGGCTGCCTCAATCTTGAATTTGACCCTTATTTTCCTTTCTCCCTCTTAACTGTACTTCATTTTTAGAGAGTTATACGGAAAGCAATAACATGGAGAAACAGCCTTAATTGGGGTAGAATGGGGAGTAGGCTCCCCGCAGGCGATGAACTTGAACGTGGGTGAGTCTGATAGCTTTCACAGCATTGCATATGCAGGCCTAATTCAGTTATGGGCTACTTGTCAAAGCGAATGAATCATTCAGCAACTGTAATGCATAAAGCAGTAAAACAAAAAGTTACTGTGAAATGTTTAATTTCTTAACAGCTAATGACCATTGTGGTTTGGCTTGGCTGTCTCAACTAAATGTTCATATTTCTTAGAAAATATTAATAATCTCACTTTCCAGAAAAATCTATTAGGGCATATTGCTTTATTGAGATGTATGAGATGTATTGTACCCTGTATGTTGGAGGAAACATTCAGCAAAATGCTCTGCTATCTCTTATCTAAACTGACAGGTAGGTCTGAGGGCAACAATCCCCTCAAGTATAAACATCCAGTATGGACACACATCCAGTCTCAACATGACATGCTTAACCTGCTGCATGGGCCAGGGATTTACCTCTGAAAACACATTATGAATAAGTGCTACTGATTTTAAAGTATGTTAGGACTGCCTTTAGTTGAATACTGTATCTACATTAAAGTAATTAAATCAGCGGAAGAGCCTGTTGAGACGGTGACATTAACGCTTTTATAACCGCCCCAGACGTTCACATTTTTTAAAGTTCTGCACTTGTCAGAAACATTTCTAAATAAAATGTGCTGTTCCAAGATTTTGACAAAGGGCCAAATCAAGATGAGTTGAATATATGAAGTGAAACTTTGCTAACAGCCGACTGGAAGTTTCGGTGGCTGTTTTGGCGGTGCTGTATCATCAGTTGGGGAAATTATTCAGACTGGCTCAGCTCAAAATATGCTTACCATCTGTTCCATTTTATTCCAGTGCCCGGCTCATGGCTCATGTTTAATGTATCTGTGCTAATTGCATCATCCATGTACAATGGCCATCACTACATCAGGAAATCAGTGAAAGCAATGAGGGAGTGAGACCTCAGCTCATAAATGCAGTGTATGAATGCCTTCAAAAACAGCGCTTTATCTGAATCATTTGCTCCATCGCCTCCAAACTCGACAATGACCATGGACAATAATGTTCATAATATATGGAAACATGGTTAATGAATAGTCCCTATTTATATCAATCAGGCTATTGTGATCGCATCACTTTGACAATAAAACTGATAGCATATTCAACAAGCTTTCACATGGCATACATGAAACATATCAATAATTTGACCACATTGGAGTAAATTTATGATGTATTTAAATCCTCTGCAAGGGAGGTCAAGTGTGACTCACTCTAATATGATCATCCCCCTGTGTAAAATGGGGGACATATGGAAGCAGAATACGTAATGGGCCGTTCACTCACATACGCGCATGCACACATCCATACACATCAACACATGCACCCACACACGTACACATACACATATGTGCTGTACGCACACACGGACGCATGAACACATGCACAGACACCCACACATACACGCGCACATACCCTGAATAATGCTCAGGCTAAATTAAATGCTAAAGCACATTTCACAAACAAGCTGTCTCAAGAGACTGCAGTAAGAGAGCTTGTGTAGGTTCCTAAATAAACTCTGACCTTCTTTTGATGAGGTACAAACTGTTGCCACTGGGAAAAGCATTTCAACAGAAGGATTAAAAGTTGAAGTCCTTAAGGCCTGTTGCCCTCAGTGCTGTGTATGTTAAAGATAAACCAGGTACAATCAGGAGGGGACAGCTAAACAAAGTGAACGGGGACTATGCTTTTAGCTCTGCTTGCCATTTCATGTAAACAATTACGTTCTTCTCTGCATTCACTTTTATGAGGGAGTGATAAAGTGCTAATGTATTTATTATATGTATGCAGCAGTGAAGGAAGAAATATTTTACATGTTTTCAAAATCTCAAGCTTGGGCCATATGAATTCTTCTCTGTCACCAACTTCTCAGCAGGAGGAAATTCAAATGCACTCTGTGATGTACCAAGCCAATCTTTCAATTTATCATCTAATGATAGCCACTCTCATCAAAACATATTTGGATATGTGTGTTTCATTTGTGATCTGTTGCCAGGGAACGTCAAGCTGGCTTTGGATGAGGAGCCTATAGGGACCACATCAAATGGTTGTGACTTTGAGAGAGATGAGAGAGTAGCATCATCTTAATCTCTTCCTCCCAGAAAGGGCCTTCACTACTACCTTTAATCACTTCACTGTGAATTCGAACTGCTGACTCATTCCTTCTTGTTACATTTTATCCGTGCCCAAATAGAACCACCTGGCCTTGAAAATAATCACAGTGAAAAGCTGAGGTGGCTCTTTAACAATGGATTTGTCCAGTTTTAAGTGCTAATGTGCCACCAGATGTGATAATTAGGATAAAATTAAAGGGCTGCAAAGCAAAAGACTATATTGCATGTTTACATTTTTTACCTTAAAATATTAGACCATATTTCAAAAACCCAGATGACTCCATTTTCAACATCACTGTCCTGTAAGTAAAGGTTGTCAGATGAGATAAAACTTTATTTATACCTTAGAATGAATTGCTGCAGCTTCAGTTTTTTAAGGGTCAGTCTTTTCAAGTGAGAGTTTTCTTATTTATGAACAAATCTATGAAACTGATCATTGGAAGGCATGATAAAGTGTCCAGTTATTACAGTATGCAAATGTACCAGGAGAAACTGTGTTTTGAGAACATTTGAGGGAAAACATTTAGTAATGCTGGAAGCCATACACTCAACTATTAGTCACAGGATTTGAGAACCCTTGTAAAACTGTGGCTCCAAATGTGAATGTCGAGGGGGGCAAACAAATTAAATATAGGCACAGATTTGAAGAGAATCTTATCTCAGTGGGGTAGTTTCAGTGTCAGATTCCTTCCCTGCAGCCATTGACGCTAAAGAGCGATTAAGCATTCAAGATGACTGTCGTTTCAAAAGAAAAGGGAAAAAAAAGGGGGTATTGCATACTCAGTCCAGCTCCTTTACTATCTCAGACGCAGAATAAAATAGCTTATTCAGACACAGACCACCACAAATGGGCTGTATGTTAAATGTCCTGCGATAAAGAAGGATTGCCATGATAATATCCCAAATTAGAAATCTCTCAACTAATACTCGGTGTCTGAGGGACAAAAAGAAGACTGTGGTTACATTTAAATATTATTGGACTCAAAGAGGAGAAATGTGCATGGATTAATTCAGAGGGGCTTCTGGCACTGGGATGAACACCATGCAACAGAAAGTCACAAGAGAGCTGCAAACAGACTGTCAGTCTGCTGTGAAGTCAGCCAGATGGGAGACAACATCTTCCTCACCTCAGGGAAAAGAAGTGGGCAGAAAGAGTAGAAGGGAGAGAATGATCTGGAGGAAGAAAAAAAAAAAACCTAAACAGAATAATAAAAGCGAACTCTGGACCTGACACGAGTTTGCTGGATGCAACAGCCGAGAGGCAATCATTGGTCTAGGTTAGGTGATGGGAGAGGAAGTTCAGAATGAAACATGAATAAAACAATACACTGTGAAAAGGTGGTCAAACAGCAAGGTGAGCAGGATGTAGGAAAACACGTTGAACTCCCAAAGAGGCTTCCAGCTGCGTGCCGAGGAGCTGCAGACCTTAATATTTATACATGGTGAGTCAGATACTGGAACAAGTGATTTAAAGCTGGAGAGAACCCTGAAGAATCCTGATGATAGTGGGACACCAAATACATTACCCAGGATAAAGGCATAGTGATAGAGGTGGAAAATAAAATAAAAACAACAACAAAAACAACAACAACAACAACACACAAGCACACAGAACATATTGCATTTCCAGGCCAAAGTCAAAGCTACGGGGGCTACATACCAACCTACATGCAGACAAATTCCCTCCAGTTGATTCAGAGAGATCTCAGTCGCAATTTCATAAGACAGCAGGAGTCATGATCTCCTGTCCCGGAGAATATATACTGTCTGTCATCCACATGATGGGGAGCCTTTATATGGGCCATAAATTTCTCAGCTGGACCCAGGCAACAACAATACATGTCATGCCGGGATTCATCACCTGCAAACAGATAACCCTCCTCAGTTCCTATTACCTTTAGTCCGCTGCAGTCTAATGCACTCCTGCTCATTTATAGGCTGTGTGCTGTTGATAAACCTGTGAACCTGGGCTATACAAGATATTTGGGGTTATTATGTGATGTTTATTTCTCTACCATGACATATCAGAGGAGAATGAGGCCATGCTGTAGATTTTGCCTAGTTATATTGTGTAATATCACAGCATGATGTCTGCATTTAGACTCTTTCGTCATGACAACAAGGTCCCTCTAGGGACATCAGTGCAATTATCCTCACTTATTAAAACCATCTATCAGGAGCGTGGTACAATTAATGAAATTACTCAGGTCAAAGTCATTCTTCAACAGCATACCGCTTTCACACTGGGGCAATTCATTCTGAGCTGTGAAAGGTGGTCAGCGTTTCCCGTAACGATGTGTGAAGTGGAGTCTTCAAATTCTTCAATGCTCAGGATCAAAAAGGATTCATATAAAAACAAAGAAGTACAGCTCAGCCATTATCAGTGGGTGCTGTATAAATGTTTCCATCCCAAGTGGCATACTCTGTTGTCATAGATTCAATGTGTCATCGTTAATGGCTGCATTAGTGAGGGATTTAGGAGTGAGAGGGTAAGTGTCCAGCGCTGCCATGTGCCTTTTCAAATCTTAATAGTGCTGTGTCAGTGTGATTAGGTACTACTTAAGATGTACATACAAACTACCCATTGCTGCAGTTAGCTGTTGGGAAATAGCATCTTTGCACATAATAACCTCCTCTTTCTTTCATACTCTCCTTCATGTTTTGCTATTACTGTTAATTTCCTAATCAAGTGGAAATCATAATAAACTATTTCACTGTTAAAACTCCAAATCAAATGTTGTTGCTAACACTAATGTGATTTAATTAGCCACAACTGCATACCCCTTGTTTTTTCCATACTTAGCCAACTACTACTAGCCCTAATTTACTGTCATAGGAAGCTGACGCTGCACTGGTGGCTTGTTAGCCAAAAACAAAATACAGTGCACTTTAGTGACTTTTAGTATTACTAATTTGTAGCATTGCATCAGATTCAACAGAAGCATAGTGTCAGCGAACAAATTGTGGCATCTGTCAGCCATCTTTAATTTTGGTATAATGGAAAATTTGGTGTATACATCAGCTACATCTGAAAGTAGGAGATGTGATGTCTTACACACTCTAGGTAGAAAAGTGAAGACTCACTGTCGTTTTTTCGGCAAAGTGAAATTTAGCATAGCTTGTGTTATATTGTGTTGTGTTTGTTGTGTGATGTGTCTTGTGTTTATTTCATATATGACAAAAATAAATAAGGCCCATTTACCAATTTACCACTTAATTTCATCATTCATACCAGTCATTTCAATAATGTGGATTTATTACATGACTTCCTTCAAATGTCTATTTATAGGTACAGATATTTGCCATGAAGCCATGATACCTATGCCATGACTGTGGTGTGGTTATTGCATCTTGAGGCTGACATTTAAACGGTGGTACTTGACATTAAGACAGATGCTCTGACAGGGGCTCTGTCTTATGTCTTTTAATTGTCTAATTAAAAAGGTAAACTTACTGAAAAAGAGCCGCATAATCCATAGAGGGTCTGTTAGTGCAGTTGAACACAAAACAGTGTTAAAGGATCATACTAGTAATTTTGCCTGTTTTGCATAATATCTACAAATGTATATACCTCACAACTCTGCTAATCTTTTCCCAAAGCAAGCAGTCATATTTTAGTCATGTTTTTTCCTACCTTTTATCCAGCCATTGGTTTCCTTTATTTATTGAAATGAACTTCTCATTTTCTTCACATCAGTACTCCAAAAGCACCATAAAGTCGTCCACAGTAATGTCTCTAAAAGCAGCAGCACTGTTGTGTTTTGATGACTTGAAATTGGTTGGAGTGAAATTATCCTTTACTCAGCAAATTATGAGGTTTATGAATGTTGATGACTTTTTTAGCTACAGGAGCAGAACATTATAATCTTTAGTATGATTTGCAAAATGGTTCATTGCAATGTGAAATCTAGGTAAATTAGTGCATAACTAGTAAATGGGCCAAATATTCAATATTCAAAAATGCTTTTTTTTTCAGAGTTTGCTTCAGATAGCAGCCCGTCAATCAAAAGTTAATTAAGTCTTTAAACCATAACCATGTCTTTACTGCCTTTTTTTTTTTTTTTTTTTTTTTTTTGCCTGTTTTCAATGTAAATGGAAGCATAATTTTCACTCTTGCTGTGGAGCTCCATGATAACATGCAGACTCCAAATGAATATGCAGTTCAGTGTCTGTGCATCCTCTTGTGAAGCTCTCTTGACAATGAACTTATGGTTGAGTCACATTTGGCCAGAACTTTCTGTTGGCATTCTGATAGTCATCATTAGCATAGCGATGCATGACTCCACAGATTCTTGCAGGCTTTTCTGTGCTCTGGAGTCTGGTGCTTTATGGCCTGCTATGGACCAGAGGGTTAGAGGGTTTTTTTTGTTTGTTTGTTTTTTTTAATATACCAAAGCATGACAAGAGGGTTCCAGTGAAAACTAAAGCATAGAACAAGTTATAGATAATCCTTGGCGATGTCGGGTAAAGAACATTTCAGAAAGCTGTGAAAATGTTCATCAAGCTCCTCCTCCTAGGTGTGCCTGAAACATTCACCTTGATGCATCAGTGAGTGGTTTCAGTTTTTCACCTGTGGGCCCACAAGCACTGTATCCACTGGCTAAATCGAAGGCACCCAATCCACTTTTCAAGTTAACATTGCAATCAATGACCATTCTCTTTCTGAGCTAAATCAATGGCCATTCTCTTCATGAGATTAGCTCTCCTGAACTCAGATCCGTAGTACCATTACAGCAGGACATGCACCTTGTGGCACCCAGCCTAAACATGTAGCTGGTTGTGTACCACATATAATCCTGTTAATCTTTGGTATTACAGCAATACACCTAGAAAACAGCAGCCAGAAAAGCACAGTTTTAGATGCATCATAAATCTTTTAACAAAGCTTACATGGAAATAGCAAAGCAGATTATTAAAGGCGCCCATGAGATGGGGAAGTACTGTACAGTACATTCAAGAGGCGTTGCTAGGAAACGCTACTGCTGGGTGAGTCAATGAGCAATCCACAGGCTCTGAGAGGAGTTACAATAGAACAGACAGCCTAGCAGCCACACAATAATCTCAGTCCGCATGGTCATTGCAATTATGCTAATTAATATCATCCTTACTGCCACTCCAATTGAAAGCGCGGTGTTTTGCTCACATACCCACGCCTCCCATTTAAATCAGAAATCTGGGGGCTGAGAACAGGTCTCTCCAGCGAAGCAGAGTCACAGCTAGAGCTGATACAGTTATATTCCTGTTTACATATGGTGGAGGGAAGTTAAGAGAGAGAGAGAGAGAGAGAGAGAGAGAGAGAGAGAGAGAGAGAGAAAGAGAAAGAGAGAGGACGTCACACTTGGTATGTGTGCATGACCTACAACAATGAGCGTAAAGGTCAGAGAACTGTCACTTTTAATAAAACACTGACCTCATTTCTCTTTTTCTGGCCATTTATGTTAACATTATGAAACTAAGACCCCCTCTCATTGTCACAGTGTGTTTGTCACAGTGTGTTTGGACAGAATGTGATTCTCTTAGAAACGTCTGTAAAAGAATTCCATGTCCCAAAGGGAAAACCCCTCATGCCAATAACAACTATGGCATTTTGTGATTCTCTCTTCAGATGTGCACACAAGGACATTTACAGACAAAAAAAAAAAAAAAAAAAAAAAAAAACAAGCATACAAGCGCACCTGCACATATGCACGCACACACAGACAGACACACACTTGCCTTGCACATACACACAGCGCACCAAGTAGAGCAGATAATGAGTCACCTATAATGAGACACAGCTCTCCCTCTGTCAGACGAGCTCTGTCAGGTGTAGAAGATTTTACATTTTGATGTTGAGCGCAGGCCACCTTTCTCTGTAGGGGTTGGAAGAGAGCGTCTCTTTCCTTCCTGGCCCCTACAAAGCACCCCTGCATAATCCCCCATGTTGATCATACTGTACACATGGGACTAATCTCAATTTTGTGGTGAAATGATTCAAAATACTGTATGTTGCTACCAGAGGATGTCACTGTTGTTATTTTCAAAAAACCTTTTTTCCAGGAATTTGCAAAACTGCCTCCATTCCTGATTCACAGCCATGCATTATTGTAACTATATATCCATGCATTAACAACAATGAGTTTTCAACATTATTCAAGCACATACTATGGGTTTGTTATGACCTAGCGTCATTAAATTACTGATCATATAAAACACTAACATCTCCTTCTAATCTAAGTAAGTAAAAAGGAAAAACGTCCAAATTGGATGTACAAGATTTTTACCAAGCAGCCTCAGAGTGCTATAGTATTTATTGATTTGATGAGGAACCACATGAATTTGACCGAGAAAAATACTTCAACAGTCAAATACATGTTGAAAAGAGATCAAGCAAAAATGTAATACAGTGACTATGCTTGTAGCTAAATCGTTAAGCCATGTCATGTGTTGGGTAATGTTAAAAGTAGCTTTATTTATGGGATCCGTTGCATTTTACAATACAGCCATCACACCAGCACAATATTTCCTAATCAAAGAGTGGGTGCTGGGGTTCCTACAAGCATGACACTACAAGGATAAAAGATTAGAAGAGTTTGTTGGAGTAATCCTTTGTGACACTGAGGGGAGATTTACATATTTCTTCGCTGTATGCGCCGTATTTTTATGAAATCCCATACAAATACTTCTCTGTCTGCTCCAGTTATTATGAGATAGAGCTGATCTTTTTATTTACCTTCATGAACATTTGCAAGCAATCACGTCTTTTTCTTTTTCAAAGTTATTTTCCTCCATGATGAAATAATATTCTCTGTGCGTACACTCGGAGTCCTCCCCCTTGGAATCCATTGTGCGAGCATGTAAGCTGTAAGAGCGAGGTAATCTTTACCTTCTTTCAGCACATCCAGAACACATGGAGATCAAATGGAGGCAGGATGCACGCATGTTAGCTCCATGCATCTTCATTTACAATGACAACATTTGGCTTGCTCCTACTGAGGCATTAACTCCAGGTAAATGAAGCACATCCACTAACCTTGGAGGGTATCACAACAAAATTCAACACAAAAAACAAAAAACAAAAAAAAAACAAGAATGTATCACAAAAAAAGCTGTCAAAATACTTCTCTGTCATGACCAAAAACTGCAGATGCTAGTTGCCTTGATGGGGTTTCATTTTGAATATATTAAGAATATAAGCAATAGATAATAATTGATTTCCATAATATTTACAGTAGTCCCACAAGTGGGTATGGGTAAGTGCAGCAATCATATGCTGATTTGTTGCAGTATGCAATATGTTCCTAACTAATATGCTCCTAACCAATCAGATTTCACGCTTCTTTATGCTGTTGACAGCATTTTCCTCCCTCTCTGCAATGCATCACTGGAGAAATCACCAACAATCAGTCATTTCATTCCACATGTCATCCATCACTACAAAAGATTGCATTCATGATACGCAATTTGTAACCATATCATACAGCACATGCACAGCATGTGTTATTTTTAAAATGGAAGTGCAAACCTTCTTCCACTGCCAAATGGAAAATAGCCTGGAACTTGCAGCTGATATTATCCATTATGATATATAATGACTGGAGAGGACTTTGATCTGAGTAGAGGTGCACCCACCAAGTTACATAATAAGGACAATTGTGCCATCTAGTGCGCTAAAAGAGAATTGTCAATAGCGCTGTACAGTTCAAAGAAGCATTGACTAAGCTGAAGTATTAATCTATTCAGCCTCTACTATTGATTCTTGGCATCAGTCATAATAGAGATTCTATTGGCAGTATCAATTCCTTGCTCGGTTTTCACATATAATCCTCAGTTGCCCTCAGGCTGTAAGCTCTTCAGTCTGAGACACCAGGCTGGTGACATCTGTGTGATGTTCCCTGCAGTATCTCATGTTCCCAAGCGCCCGTCTCCCCTGCCACTTTCAGGTTGAAGCAAAGAGAGGGCTCCAGTGTAACTGACTGCGTGCAGTGTGTGTAAGCTTCAGGCCATACTTATCACTGTCCATTACCCTAGACAAAATGCAGGCTGATGGACAGCACTCCCCTGACCAGAATTAGATGGTAAAGTTTCTAGGTTTCTAGAGATCCGTAAGACTACTATTTAAAGACATACAGTTCAGCCGCTTCACGGTTGAAACGCTGTTGTCTCACTATTGGCTTTGTCTGCATGTTTCAGAATAATATTAATATGCTTTATGATTTGCTGTTGAGGATACTACAAAATTGGGCCAGGTGATATATCAACATATCAATATATCAATATTGTCATATGAAACTAGATCATAATATTGTGTTATGGCATAGGCATTGTCTTTTCCAGGTTTTAAAAGCTGCAGTAAACATGCATTTTTAACTTAACATGTTTTAGCTGTTCTGCTATTACAAATTGTTGTTAGTAAAAATCTCTTGAGAGTAAATGTCTTATGAAAGCAGCAATAGTCATCCCTACAGTATCGTCACAATATTGATGCTCAGATATTGCACAGATTTGATTTTGTCCATATTGCTCATCCCCATAGACCAGTAGACTCTCCATAATGAATTAACTCAATAATGGTTCAGACATATGGGTACTACAGTGGGCACATATCAAAAAATCATCAAATTTACATTTTGAACAGAACAAAGAAGCCACGGGAGGGTTGGAAGTGTTTGCCTATGTAACTGTCGGTTCGAAATGCAGGAAAAAGTAATTTTGTGTCTACATCTTTGATTCATATTATGATCAGCAATTTTTAGTCCATAATGGGCATGACAAGAACTGAGGACATTGACCCGGACAGCTAGCTTTGATACGAATAC
The DNA here is from genome assembly GCF_902150065.1 of Myripristis murdjan. Classification (NCBI taxonomy): domain Eukaryota; kingdom Metazoa; phylum Chordata; class Actinopteri; order Holocentriformes; family Holocentridae; genus Myripristis; species Myripristis murdjan. The sequence goes on from NC_044000.1 coordinate 14,733,409, forward strand.
CTACAGACCAAGGAAGCTCGCAGTGTATGCGCTCTAACTGAAAAATGTCTTAGATCAGATGCCTCAACTAAAATCAGCACTGACGGCAGATCCACAAGCCACAGCCAACACAGCTGTGGGGAACATAGTTTGCGCTTTCATTTTTTTTCCCTGTCAAATTTGCAGATTTACCAAGGTCTTCTGTACTGTTTGTATGTTGTCACTACTTCACAGGCAAATGCCTCCCCTCCCATTTCATGTTCTGGTTGAATGAAAAAACTTTTTCAGTTTAAAAGATTTTAGGAGAACATACATTTCAGAATAGATACGGAAGACAGTCACCAGGAAAAAAGCCATAGGAACATTTGTCGTTCTGTTTGATGCATATTTATGAGGTTGTAGACTGATACCTGTCTTGACAGAAGAGCTTAGCATATCACACATCAACCTGTTTGCCCACCTGAATCATGAATATAATATCAACTGATGAAAAATGCTAACAATAGTAGTCAAACAGATCTAGCTTGCTTTCCTAACTGGCATTATCAAATTGAATATCTTGTCTTTCACATCTTGAACACCATCTGCCAGAGGGAACATCAAAAGATGCCTTGAGGAATTTCTTTTGTCTCCTTCACTATTCAGATTAAGAGTTGATGTTGCCATGATCAATTAGCTTTGGGAATATTTGGATTTCTGTTTGTAGTTACTAATAATGTGGCCTGAAGTCAGTTGGCGGTCCCAGCACAGCAGCACCATGCATAACACCCTCCCTCTGCCCCCAGGCAGCGGCATGGACAGAGAAGCTATGAGCAGCTGCCTCCACTCCAAGACACCTGAAGCTCCTTCAGCTAATCGCTGCTACTCCTTCAGACCAGCTTGGATGAGCTATTGTTTGGTCGATTTGGAGGTTAGAATAACCTCTCCTCACTCGTTCCCAGAAAGCAGTGAAAGCAGTAAGAGTGCACACTCACTGACCCCAATAGAAGAAGACATGTTGCTCACTGCTGCCTGTGTTTAAAAATTGAAATGTATCTTCTCTGTATTGTATGAGGCTGCCAATAAAATTCCTTCCTACCTGCTATGACTTACTAAAAGTTCTTACTTTCTGTTTATACCTCATTTTTCTTGACTCCATTTTCCTGCAGAGGGCTCATACTGGGTTCTCTCACAGTAAAAAAAAAAAAAAAAAGTATTTGTAAAGAAGCATTATAATTCAGTCTTTACACTGCATAAAAACAGTTGCCATGACAAAAGAACAAGGGTTTGCCCGGTTGATCCCAGCCAAGGAGGCTACTTTGTCTTTAAATGGCCCTGCTTGGTTACCTTGACAACATGTTCCTCCCTTTCCCAAAAATCATGTGGTGAAAGACATTGCAGTTCAAGCTCCACAGAAACTGTGGTAGGCTATACTACCACAGGAGTTAATGTAGTAACGATTTTGTTCTGTGATAATTCTGCGGCATTCAGTTTTATTCATTTCACTAAGTGGATTTTTTTTTTTTTTTTTTTTTTTTTGTGCAGTTTGGGAAAGTTACTGTAGGGTTTTTCTTTACTCACCTTTAGTATTTTTGTCTTAGGTACAGGACATGACCTTCAGCTGGTGGGTAAAATGTGCGTCCAGAGACGGGGGAATTTTCCACCAGACTATCTCAGGACACTGCCATAACTACCTTGGTATCCCTGTTGCACAGGGTTACACGTTTCTGTGTCCAGGTCATATACAAGTGTCAGTGTTCAGAGTATATAGCACCATATGGTTTTTGTGTGTTAGGCTCAAAATATGTGGTGTGTGATACTATAATTATCAGGGCTACTACCCATTTTGATATCAAATTAAATGACACAACTTTTCAGTGACTTTTAAAGTTTCATGTGGTGAAATTCATGGGTTTAAAATTGAGGTAAGACATAACACTGGTGAAAAGTAAACATTTTAACAGCCTCATTTATCACTCTTTATCACATCAAGTTGAAATTATCTGAATGTGCTGAAATGATCAGCACTTTAATTTATCAGTGCAAATATCCATCACAGTGTTTTCACAGGATGTGAGGTTTTAAAAGCTTAGAAGTGTCATTTTTGTTTCAAACTTAGGCTATAAGCTTTCAAGGGTTTTGAACGTTTGTGTTTTCATGGGAAATATGATCAATTATCGCAAAATTCAAAATCAAGTGCCACTGTAACATTCCGGGAACCAGAACTATTTTTTTTTTTTTTTTGTAAGTGTTGTATAGAAAAACAAAAGGACTTGCTTGTTTCCATGTCAGATTACAGTATCACCAAGATAATATTCTGAAAGTGGTGAGACAGTTCAACACAACGAGCCTATAGCTTCACTTCTTTTGTAATATTTAAAAACTGTTCAGTATATGCAGTACATAACCATAGAGTGAAGTTAGTGGTGTCCCTTCCATCTGTGGTATGCAGTGTGAGAAAAAACAAAAACAAAAAACATATGTATATACCTATGTCTATATCTATACATATATACACATATGTATACATGAATATGTCGATATATCTGGAATATATACTGGAATGTATTTATAACTGATTTTTCTTTTCTTTTTTTGCCACTGTATCTGGATCTCTGAAACTGTGAGCCAAAGTTTGCAGATAGGTTGGAAATCTCACTGCTCAGGCACACAAATAATACCAGTTGGGCCAGATGGTGGTGCTTAATGACATATTTATATTTTAGCCCATAACTCCTGAACTATTAGCGGTGGCAACAAAAGTTATTTCTTTCTGGATTCCCTGGGTCCAGACACATCTATTAATGTAGCTATGCATTGAATGTCTGGGAAGATTCCTCACTATTTTGAATTTTGTTTAAAATAGATTTTTTTTGTTCCAAACCAATATAACATTTGGCAAAGTAACTGGCAATTATTTTTCTAGTTGATTTTCCATATTGTTTGTCTGTGATTGGCTTGCTAGCTTTCAGAAAAACAGCTGTAACTCAATCAATGCATCACTCTCAATTCATTTTCATCTATCTATCTATCTATCTATCTATCTATCTATCTATCTATCTATCTATCTATCTATCTATCTATCTATCTATCTATCTATCTATCTATATGTACATGAACAAAATGCATTTTCTGATCATAGCTGCAAAACCACTTCCATTTGCAGCAAAAGGTGGCGCTATAACACCGCAAATATTTTATCTTGGAATCACCTGTGTGGATTTGAGTGAAAAAATTTTCCACATGTTCTGCGGTCATATCCAATTAGTCGTATGAAGTTTGGTCATGACTGTCAAAAGGAGGTGTAGTTTACAAGCAAAGCACACATTTTCAACGAAATTGTTGTCAAAACTAAAAAAAAAAAAAAAAAAAAAAAAAAAAAAAACACATCTAAAATCATTAAAATACTGTATAGGCTTTTTTTTCTGCGACAGAAGCCTCCCAACCTATGGCCTATTAAGAAGTCTGACACTTTATATTTGTCAAAATATACAAAATCCATTAATATCTCAAGTGCTCATTCAAATGATACCACAGTGGACACAGGCAGATGGATGCTAGATATCACCTTTCAAATGGTGATCACAGAGGTCACATGGTGAGTCTGCAGTGACATTCATCATCTTGCTGTAATTTGTATTGTTTGCACAACATTTTCTGTCACTAAAATACTTGACAGCACACCTGGAATCAGCACAATGCTTTGTGTTTGTTTGTTTGTTTGTTTGTTTGTTTTCTTTTTTCATATTAATTGCTGTGAATATTTGAATCTTAAACTCTGCTGCCAAGCCAGAAGTGATGGCATTTGGTCAGTGATGTAGTAACTCAATAAAATCAGATTGCCATTGACAACTATTGTATGTCTAGCTCGGTCACTGTGTAGAATACGTGCCCCACTCCAATGTGAAGCATTTTAAAGGCATAATGATTAATCACTTACAAGCTCATTCTTAGATGTGTTGTTTCTCACTTATAAAACCCACTGAGGTGTTTGAAGCATCTTTGACTTTCCACTGTATCAATAATTTGAGCATACAGAACAAACTCCATGCTGACAGTAAGGCCCCAGCTTGGTCCTGGTCATTTAGTTGACTCTAGCTGCAGGAAGGTCAGAGAACAGCAGTGTTAGCTCAGCGGCATACAGTTAGATGTTTCTGCACAGGCAGATTGATGGTTCAAATTTCATCTTGTTCCTTGTTGTTAGATCTGAGCTCCTATCTTGATCGATGGCCTCCGCTGACTTCATTATTACACTGCAGAGTTTGCTAACTTTCTTGCTACTCGATAGATCGTGGTTTTCTGATTCTTCTCCTTCAACTCTCTGAAAGTATTCCAGCTCATCCGCTGATAAATGGTAAAAGTTTTTCTCACTGCAACCTATGGCCTCATCAGAAGTCTGTCACTCTATATTCGTTTTTAAATATGCAAATTCAGTTAACACAAGTCTTCATTCAAATGCTACCAATTCTGAGATTCTGTAGTTGCCATATCACATGTTTTTAAATGATGTTCAGATATGTCAAACAGTGATACTACAATACTTTGTGCTATATGAACATTTTCTTTTTTGCCCAATGTATGATCAAACTTCAATAAAATATTTGACAATACACCTGAAATCAGCAGAATGTTGTGTGACAATGTTTTTTTTTTCTTTAGATCTTTATGACCAACATTTTGATTATTGTATTTTTTATTTTATTTTTTTTAATAAAATTGCTGACCTGCCATTTCAAAGTTGATTGCATTTGGTCAATAGGGGATACTGTAGCTGCCTATGTATGTTTGTGTGTGTGTGTCTGTGTGTGCATATAATATTTATGTATATATGTATGAGCATATTAAACTTTGAAAATGTTTAATTGTTGTACATACATATTATACATACAGTTTACACATAAACTGATTAATTCATAAACTGATTAAAAGTGAAGGCAATAAACACAAAATGTTGTTTCTTTGGTGTCTAACATTAGCATTTGCCTTCATATTGGTCCCAGAATGGAGCAGCCTATATCACTCAGTGGTAGAAGAGCCTACTGGCCTTCGTGGGTTTGAATCCCAAACAGTAGTACCCTTTTTGCCCTACATGAACATATGCCGACATTGTCCCTTTGAGCCTTATATAATAGCAAGCATTCAAATTCAAATTCCTCTGAAGGTCACACTAAAGCCATTGGCCCTCCATTTTCACCGTACACGCATATCTGTTCTTCTCTTCCTCTGCTAGTTCAGCTTCATCAGTAATCCTGATTAAAAAAGGGTAAAAATGGATTATGGTTATTTTTTGATTATGCTTTTGGCAAATGTTGCAGTTTTAGGACATGGACTAAGTTGAAGACTGTTTATTGTGTCAGGTGCTGCTTGTGGCTATAGGTTATTATGTTATTTTTTTTTTTGGAACATGTGCACAGAAATAGCAAACTCTCATCAGCTCAAGCTGTATTTTGAATCCATATGTTGTTGATATTCCTTCTGTGACAAACATGGTGGCTAAAGTAAAATGCTATGGAAGCCAACTCTAGTGTGCAGATGTCTTTTGTGAACTTTCATGAACTTTTTTTCACTGTGGCACCAAGATTTTCAGACATGAATGTTATGCGTTTTGTACTTGAAATTTGTTCTTTCACATAATAGTTCATTTCCTTTTTCCTGAATTCATCTGGTATGCAGCTGTCAATCACAATCCATTTTTATTGCATCAAATAACTGTCAAAAATCTAATTTATTAGAAAAATAAATATTTGGACACAAATCAGCGTGATATAAACTTACTTAAATGACAGAAACCATCCTTTTATTTAATTTACTTGAAGCTGACTTTGATTTTTTTAGTTTGGTTCATGGAGGGGGGCCTGGTTTATGACCTATACTGCAGCCGGCCACCAGGGGGCGATCGAGATGTTTTGCTTTCACTTAATGGGAGGGCAAAACTGATGTGTCGTCCTTCTTTAATTCAGTCTAGGGAGCAGGGGGCGCTATTGTCCGTGAATGCAGGGTTAATGGGGACGAGAAGCTGACAGGCAGGCCTTGTTTAGCTAATTTCATATTTTCAACACACGAGGAAGTTTCTTATTTCCTGAATTTTCTCCTAGATAAGGGGACATGAAGCCCTGAATGAGAGGTGACCCTAAACAGCATTGCTTGAGGTAAAAGTGTGTCCAACTGCATGTTTAGTCAAAACTAATGACAAAACCAATTTTTTTCTTTGGGCGTGCACACAGTAGCCTTTTCATGCTCGTCCTCCTCCTTAGCGAGGCTGTTTTAAGGCTCAGACTTAGCATAAAAATAAAAAAAACTGAATGAATTCTTCCATTGTGAAGCTGTTTATCATCTGTCAAAAAGTCTTCCATGTGTACCTGCCACCATCCCAGCCCCTGTTGGGAGGACATGTTTGTTATTTTAATGTTGTCATATCTTTATCCCCTCCCCCCTTCATTGTATATTGTTTTTATAGCAACAACACACCAGACCTTGGGCTAATTTGGTAAGCTAGCTTGTTATTGCCTATAGATAGGACAAGTCATACATTTATAGACAACTGTCAAGCACAGACTGGGGTATGACAACAAGTTGACAATTTGTTCAGCTGAATCAGCCTGTCCTGTCAAGCAACTGATGGGTTCACAAGTAAAAAAAGTGAAAAGATGATATTTTTTGGTTTGATTGTGAGCAACTTGAACCTAGACCACTCCAGCACTATTGCACATGGCCCTGCCTTTGGACCAGTGATGCTAGCCACTATGATATAGTGACCCATTGAATTAAATAATAAATGTAGATTTATTATTATCAGCGTTTATGATAGCCTAAAAGTGATGCTAAACTCTCCTCCTCCATATCTCCACACATAACTCCACAACCTAGAGGCCCTGTCCCTCATTTGCCATCAACCTATTGTAATGTAAGGTAGCCTTGTTCAGCCTGAGAGGTACAGTTGGCCATCCAGACATCCAGGACAGATCAACAGCATGCATAGTGTAAGACAAAATAAAAAGTTTGTAATCTGTGAAGATGAAATATGTTACCATGTTATTTAAAGAGCACTGGCCAAGTAGTACAGATCCACAAATGCATATGCAAAGGTAATATGGATACAGCATAAGACATAGGGCCTAGCCTATGGATAGTAAGTTACGGATAACATAGGCTAATGTATGTTTGATTTAGAAATTATGTTGTGTGGGCTGTGTGCACTGGACAACTGGACATAACTGACAGGTTTACAGAATATTAAACTATAAAAGGTAGTGCATACAATGTAAATAATATTTTTACCTCCGTAGTCTGGCAGTGAGTGTGTGCTCCCCTCCAGACAGTCTGAGTTTTGTCCACTAGATGTCAGGGAGCTCCCAGATTTCAGAACAAGCTCTTCCATGCTCAGCTCTTATAGTAACAAGACCTTACTATAAGTTTATTTTGACCAGCATAATCCAGTTGAGTAGAAAAATACATGTTGTATGAAAATGCATTCATATCCCAGTGATTATGGGTAACAATGGAAAACCTATCAATACATTTTCACTGCACAAAATAAAATGAATACCATATGAAAACACCAAGCATTGTGGAGAGTTAATTAACTCAGATTTGTAATTATAAAACAATGTAAAATCAAGAGCTGCCAGGATATAAATACATCTATTCTAGTGTTGCAATCTGAGGGTGATTCTTGTTTTTGTGAGACTGTGTATTTCCTGCTTTCACAAACCAGAAGAGGGAGACATTACATTAAAAATGCAGCCAAAAATCAGCTCATTTTGAGACTACTCCACATATGTGTGCCATATTTCCATTTTCACCAAACTCTATAAGCTACAAAGTTTATAAACCAAATTGGTATTCATCCAGAATATATATATATACATGTTTATAAATGTATGATGTATAAATTTAGAAAATGACACCGGCCCTTGTAGCATTCAAGGTGCCCATTCCCTTGTTTTGTTTTCATGTCATTCCCTCAACAAATGCCATGCCATCCCAACTTGGTATGGGCCCAAAAAGCTGACACAAAGAGTCATGTGTGAATGTAGTCAGAAGATGGCAATGGTGTCAGGTTAGAGCTTGGCTGTCAGTGTTGGTGGGCTGGACAGGCAGCGGCCTCGCGGTGAGCGGGGCTCCTTTCCGCCTGCTGGAGATCTTGTACTGGCTGCTTGAGTCAGCCCTAAGCCGCTCTCCCCACGCAGGGCTCCCTTCACCACTGTTCACCTAAATCTGTCACACAGATTTGACACTGCGTCACTCGGAGTGCACTCTGAAATGACATGTATATAATGTGGAATATTGTGCACATTTACAGCCCGGACTTCCCTTAGAGCGTTTATGGTTCCTTTTTTTATGATTCTTCTCTTTTTTTTTTTTTTAAGACTATTTTTTCCCATGTATGCGGGGGAAAATACAGTTCTTGATAAGCCATGAATTTAGCATTATACAATGCATAAAAAATGTATTTTTGTGGCTTACATGTTAAACGTAATGTTAAATGTTACGTATTTTATGTTTTCTTACATGTTAAATTACACCTTGTCTTAACTGTTAAAATGAAGAGAAATTATATAACATCTGCAATTCCTTCAAATTAATAGAGAAAAATAAATAAGGTGTAAATTACTTTTTTGGATATCAAGTGGGACAGACTGAGAGGTTAATTCTTATTGTGGATTTCAGAGGATTCAGTGCACATGTTTCCATGTGGAGACTTTATCCGTCATCATGTTTCTTTAACATTCCTATGAAGATTTAAAATTTTTGCCTCAACCACACAGCATGTTCAGCCCATACGAGGCTTTACAATTGAAATCAGTCCAAATTAGGCTCATTGCTCTTTAGGCATGACAAATTACCCTAAATACAATCTCATACTCTCTCACACCTAATAAGACAGTTTAAATTTTATCCAACCGATAAGCTGAAATTTCATTAAAGAACTGAAAAAGTATTCATGTATTTAAATAAAGAAAATAAAGGTATTAAAAAATCTGAAGATGATTTTTTGTTTTTGACGATATAATATTAAATCCTATTCTATTGTTTAGAGAAAAGTCACTTTTTTGTATGTCTCTGTGAGTGTGTATCTGTGTGTACTTCTCTGTGTTTGATTTATCTTAATTAATGTTGTTGAATTGCAGGCTTCCAGAGTTAACATATGGATATAGTATTCATAATAAACATTGGTTTTCCTGTTATCTGACAGCATCCGTCTCCACTCAGCAACATTTAACTCTCCACGCGTTGTTCCCCATTGACAGCTAAATTATTTCTAAAGACATTTGCAGTAATGATTGGCTAATATTTTTCCAATACACAAAAGGTCTGTGTCTATTCAGGCTTGTCTCGTCATCTGCCTCTGTCTGGGAGGTTCAGTGCGTTTCCTCGATAAGAACCTGCTGCCTTTAGAAAGTTCTGCTTTAACAACAGAGAGAGGAGAGTGGACCAGAGTGCCCATCACCCTGGGTTCATGAGTATGAACCACTTCTCGCTCTCTGTCGCTTTCTTCTGCAGTATTTACTGGATAAAGTGGTAGCATCTGGCCTTGGTGGCCAGTAAGCAGGATTTTCTCTCCCCAGCTGGTGTGGCTTTGACGGTTTCTAGTGCACAAAGTGACTAGAAACTGGGCTGTGGTGTAGGGTTTTCATTCTTATTTAAAACAAGCAATAATTAGCAAAGCAGTGTAACTGTAGTCATGTTTATTTAGATATACAATAGTTGACTGTATGAATTCTACTTTTTAAAAAAGTATTTTAAAAACATGATGCTTGTGTCTTTAACAGGCCCAGGATGACTGCTGTGATATTTTTTTTTCCTGTTGTAATGGAGGAGTCATGGACATCTGTCCCACTGGGAATCCTCAGTCCTTTGAAAAGAAAAACAGAGGTTAAAAATCTGCTAAACCAGTTAGCAGCAACCAGGAATAATCCTTCTCCTCTACAGGTAATGAGTTTGATTAATTTTTGACCTTTGCAATCTTTTCACTTCCTTTTAAGCCTTTTCTCATTTTGCCCCACCCCAGATAATAAGGTGCTGGGCTTTCTATTGCCCACCAGATATTTTTACATCGATGACTTGTGTAATGAGCACATTGTTTGCACAGGAATACAGGTGGCGATGAATATAGCAATAATTTTGAAATTTTTGGGGGGCTTTTGAAATTTAATGCGCTCATTAAATAAAACTACGCACCGGATGCAGGTCTAAATCCCAAGTAGGAGACATTTTTTACATCGTTTTAGATACTCGCGTAACTCAGAGGTGACTTAAAAAAAAAAATTAAAATAACTTTTTGGCCTATAAATTATAATGCAGGAGATGCTCATTTTCTCACACAGGTGTTTAGAGCTCCTCTCTCTGATAAATCATGATTTGTAAACTTTCTCATAGACCGCAGTGACAGGTTTCCTCTGATAATGTAGAAAAATGGGCAAAGAGAGGGCTGGGCTTAAGCAGAGCTGTGATTTAGAGCAGAGAGATGCAGCATCCCTCCTTTCCAGTGGAGGCCCTTCTGGGTTTGATTTAATTCTCTCCTTGCACTATTAAAAAGGCCTTCCAGTCTCTTCACTGTGTGCACCTTGCTGTCATAACTGGCACAAAATCATTTATCAATGCCGTTTGTAGGCAGTGCGACTAAGGCCTTTCGCAGTGTATATTTTTCCATTATTGATTGTGTGTGTAATGCATGAAGAAGTGCAAAGATGGGTCTCCTCCTGTGTTGGAATGACCATATTAGGCCAGTAGATGAGGTAACTTTTTCTGCTTCATCTAGGAATCCATACACAAATTATCATTCCTGCTGGGCAGTTAACTTTGCACTTAAAATGCTTCTTCATTTTGTTGGCTACTGAGCTCGACAATAATCCTGTTGTGGACATACAACAAGCAGTTATTTGGAGCAACAAGCTGAAAGGCAGTGAATGTCAGTGTCCCCCTTTGTTGTTTAATTTATTTTCTTTTCAAAGTGAAGGGAGGTGTCCTTGCTGTGAGAGTTAGTCATTGATGTGGCTATAGTTAGTCCCTCCCCTGCTGCGACTGTCTGTAGGAGAAGCTACTTCCCCTCTCCTACTCGTTCATGGCTTGGCTTGCTCAGGTTGATCGCCTCACTCTGTCTGCTATTTTTTGTGTATGTGTGTGTGTATGTGTTGGTGTGGGGGCAGGTGCATTTGATGAAGAACAAAAAGATATATTTTAAGTGTGAAGTACAGAGGAGCCATATTTACAGGAGCCACATTGTTCATGGGTCAAAAAAGTCCAGTGACCACCTCAACAAAGCTGGAAGAGTTGAGACTCTCATCCTGATGGAAAGGTTGCTGAGATCAGTGTTGTGGTACCTTTTTTTTTTTTTTTTGCTGCCTGCCATAACATGTCATATAACAACCCCTGAGCACTGAATTTTGGACTAAATTATGAGGTTAGACTATCAGGGGTAAAAAGAAATGAAGCACACACATGCACATGCAGCAGGGAACATAGGTGCGGGACAAATAAAGCAACAATAATTCAAAAACATGGCGTCTGTACAGTGATGTATCTATTGCTGCCATATTTTAATGATAAATTAGATCAGTGTTATGGTCCCATAAGGATCTTCATCAGGATCTATTCATATTGCATTGAAACATTAATCAGATTTTTTCTTTAAAATATGGTATGATATTTATTCCATCATGTTTTTAAAGATTATTTGTCGTATCTGTGATTCTTGGTTAGAGCTGTCAGGCTACTTTACAAAAGGTTGTTGTGAAGGGACTTTAGGGACATTGTATTGTATAGGCTGGCGGTCTCTTGATTTCTATGAGGTGCTTCCAAACTCACTTACGTTATCATAGGGTTGTAGAGCTCACATAATAGATTTTGCTTTATAGATGTATATACAGAGTGATGTGCTTAATTTCTCTGAAGGTAAGCTGTAGGAAATATTGTAAGGCCTACAATTCCTGCCAGCTTTAAACGCAAAGGCAAAAAAAAAAAAAAAAAACCTGTAATCGCTGGATGTTAATCTTAATTATTGAACAATCTCCCTTTGTGAAATTGAGAGTCATAATGATACCAAATTGTTTTATCAACGACTAACAAATGGTCTTATCAGCAACTGTCAAACCCTCTGTTGATAAGCTTAAGGTAAATGGAGTGTGTTCCCACAGAGAATCTATTACAGGCTGAGAGCCCTTTATCTCAGCTGTCTTAAATATTGGCACGTACAGTAATTTGTCCCCGTTTTCTATTGATTACTTGTTTTTCTCTCAGGTTATGCTGTAAACAGGGTAAATAATGACAGATTTGACTGGAGGTCCCTTCAGAGCTAAACCTAGGCTCTGGCTACTGTATAACTAATGAAGGTTGCGGGAAGTGGCCATCACGGTCATTTTAGCTTTTCAGTGCCATTTCTCAGAAGCAGATCAGGCATGTTGTCAATGCGACAGGAAGTTCTTGTTGAAAGCTGAGGATGCTGATCAGGGCTGGCAGGGGAGTGTTGTGCACTAATTGTAATTTATACGTCAGATGAGAGGAGGTGTGGCTTGTGCAGCAGTTTATCAGATCCAAGGAAACAAGCGCCAACAGGAATAGTAAGCCGGGAGTGGGAGGATCAGAGAAGTGTTTATTTCAGATAGGCAATAAGTAGGCCTGGAAATATTTTGTACTAGCTAAAGAGGGGGTGTTTGAGATATGTGTGGCTGTATTTTTCAGAAGCATTACATGAAGGTAGGAAGAAAGACTGTCTTCACTCTTAGCTTCATTATTTCGTCATGTACACTTCTGTTACTGCATATAACATGTCCAAAACAGCATGTTGTAAGCACATATATTAGAATAATGTTATAATATACAGTGTTACAATAATAATTCCTGACTAGCAGAACTAAAACTTTTCAGCTTCTCTATTTATTTTAAAGACTTGTGTCCAAAAAGTGTGGTGTCTTGCCTGGGTTTTTATCACTTTCATATCGCCGTCTGGAATGCATTGCTAAGCCCGGCGTCCAAGGGCTAGCATATAGCTCTCTCCGCAGGCTTTGTACAGGATGAAGAAGTCATAATCCTCAAACAGACTTAAATTCCTCCAGAAAGGCTCTTGATCCTGAATCCACTCATTTTCTTCAAACAGCTCGGCCCAAAAGAGAAGGGATATTTGGGAATGGCTGAAATCCTTGATTGAAATCTGCTACAAGTGGACACACACACGCGCACACACACAAGCACAGCCGTGCATGTGCATCCACACACACACACGCACGCACACACTTACACACACAAAAAATACAAACACACACACACACCTCCCCAGCCATCGCCTGCTGTCAGCGAGAGCCCAGACCAGGTTGTTGAGAGGGCCTCTCTGAGCTCTTATTAAAAGGTAAACTTCTCTAAGGCCAGGGAATCATGTCAATCACAGGTTGTGTTTTCGCACAGAGCCCAAAGCTTGCTCTCTCCACCCTGTCAGACGCTGTTATCACCCTCAAAGCCATATCAGAACGCTGTTTGTTCTGCGCTTTAGTTTCACCCACACAGCGGATTCAAAAAGGTACAGGTCTATTTGATAGTGTATATTTCATTGCCGGAGAGAGACTGTGTTTGTCTTGCTGTGTTTGTCAGCTCGTATTTGAGCTGAGGGTTCCTATTAAAACTAAACACCATATCAGAGGAATATTGCCACCGCCAGGCTCCTTTAAATCGCATATTGAGCCCATGGTGTGTGGAAGCAATTTAGTTGTAGCGTAGTTTATAAGTGTGACTGTGCTTGTGATATCTCTATTTACTTTTGACTCTCATTTATTTACACTCTACACAGTAGCCTCCTTTGAGATAATTTAAAATGTATTATGATAATTACCTTAGTTATATTGTCACTCGTCCCCGTAGAAATATTTTATTGTTTGCCATTTCATTGAACTGATATATCTCTGTCAGTATGTGGCTATTTCCATTGAGCTGGATCACATCCTCAAGTTCACCAAGGACTTCCAAACTGCATCTCCAGCTGTCTTCACCTTTATACTATATGCATAAAGGTGTATACGGGATATAATTTTCAGATGACTGAGGGATGTTGTTTTGTGTGTGAAACAAAATCCAGGAATGCAATAGGAGCACTACCCGATTTTATGTCTCTCTGTTCTTTTTTTTTTGTTGTTGTTGTTTGGTAGTGGACTCTGACCCAGACATCTGATGTGATTGTATTGTATATTCATTCAAACAAATTAATTAATTAATACTGTATAAGTGTATATTTGGAAATTTGTGTTTGCAACGTGTTATACCAAGGGGATGTTTCAATTTCAGCTTCTTTAATATCTCATTTAGGCGTTTTAAACCTAAATTTTGATTTTGTTATCTTAAATCCTATTATGTGGTTGATAGGCTATAGATATATGCATTCTAAGTACTCCTTTATCACTGTCCATTAATTAAATACTTTGCAGAGCCTCAACACTCACCCACACAGGATAAGGAAAACAATGGCGGAGCAGCAGGGCTATTCCAGTCATTAGTAAGTTTGCTGGACAAACTGTAGGATCTAACATTGTGGGTGGCTGGGGAAATAAAAAGGTACTTAGGCTGGTATTGACCCTCTACCCTGACCTACTGCTGTTTGCTCTGTAGCCAACCTTGCATGACACACACACAGACACACACACACACACACACAGATGCACACATTATATGCTCGTGCATGCATGTCTGGGAGAGACACCATGAGTGATGAAAGATGATAAACAGTATTGGGTTTCCATTATTGTCAGCTGCGTCTGGGGCAGCAGTTGCTCTACATGAAGTGTGTAACAACAGCTAAATATAAGTGAGCGGATTTAGGCAAAGCAATTATGAATGCATGAACAAACTCAGTTGATGTTTCATGCAAGATGCTTTTATTTTATAAATGCATTTTTAGTTGTTTCCATACTGCTGGAAACAAACAAACAAACAAACAAACAAACAAAAGACAATCTGGCGATATCGGTATTGCAAATGGTAGTGTACTCCTGTCTGTTCAAGAATCCATATCTATATAGAAATTCCTGAGAAAACAGTCCATGAAGGTTCGTGATGGAATGCCGTGTAAACAAACCATTACTGCAACTCCCGCTGATTAACATATGATTGTAATTCATCATATCATGTGCAGCTGGTGACATCTTGCAGCAGCATTTATTCCATGTTGATACATGCCTTTGGTACCTTTTTGACAACTCAAAACAAACAGATTGCAAGCTGTCGCTACATTTGCTCAAGATGAATGGAGAAAATGAATCGGGAAATCAGGTGTGTCAGGTGATTAGCACAATCATACTTGAGATCCTTCTGGAATGATAGGTAGAAATATTTGCATTAACACTAACGGTGAAAACAGACTGTGGCGACAACTGGAACAATTTGTTTTTAACGGGCCATTCATCCATATTGATTTTATACAATGGTATGCTTTGTTGTGGAATTACTGCTAGAACGAGAGTTGAGAGTTTTCTGTGATACTCAATGAATTGCCTCATTCAGGAGGTTAAAGTTTCTCTCATCTAATTGGTATCCACCGGTATTGGTTTTTGATCTGAAATGTAAAGCCTGACCTACATGAGGACTATTGTACTCTGAGGAGCGTGAATATTGGCCATTTTAACAGCATAAATGAGGCAGGAAGTTGTGAAAAAGACAGAAAGGAAAGGACACAGTTTGTTGGAGCGACTCTTAATACAAAACCCCGTTTCCCCTGGGTACGGCTTCACCTGGGGACGTGGGGATTTGAGTGGCATTGTTGAGAATGTTGGTGCTGCTGCTCTGTTGTGCGGCGGTCTCAAGACAGTAATGGGACTCGGTCACCAGGGAACCCTTTGAGTGTGTGTACTGAGGGAAAACTGACATGAGCAGAAGAGAGAGAGGAGAGAGATTCAAACGAGTGAGCAATAGTGAGGGAAATAGACGAGCATTTGTATGGTCTTCTCCGCCAGTGAAGTTGTAAAATGGAAACATATTTCTCCCCTGACAGCTACAGTAGATCTAACCCCCTATGTTGTGCTGCTTATGATGTTGTGCGGTGTAGAGGTGGACTGGGAGGGTGTCCCAAAGGCTTGTTGTTTCATGTCAGAGATTAGATTGAACCAAGCGGCTATGGTTCATACTCATGCCTGGGAGAGGCCAGGCTCTCTGTCACTGACCACAACCTCTGAATTCGTTCCTTGTGCATCCAGATATATATCCTATTGTTTCCATGCTGCTGACTAGTTGTTATCAGTAGTATACAGTGCACTGGTGCATGATTGTTCTTTGGACATGAAGCATTGAGTTCTTTTTTCCTCACTGTTTTCACAGTGCCATTGAAGCTGATAATACATCAATTTTTTTTTAATAATTTAATGATCTCAAAGTTGGTTTTCAAGATGTGGATTAAGTCTAACCCTATATTTAAGATTTTTTTCAGTTATTGTCAATCAGTCAGCCTGATGAAGTTCAGGCCGGATCTCAACAACCACTGAAAATGACTCTGCAGATCAGATGTGTGCTGCATTTACGAAAGGGTGATGACAACCCTGAAAGCTAAGAGGTTGTAAATTTGACATGCCTCATTTATGTGAGATTGTGTCGGAAACCAAATGTGAGTGTGAAACTCTTGGTAGAAGTGTCTCTGTGCCAGTACATTTGCTACATGGAGCTGCTAACTTCTTCCAGTCTGGATAGATGGACGAAGTGCAGAGGAAGCACTTGTCATTCGTCGTGTCAATCCCAGCCACAACAATGTGACAGGAACACTGTGATTTGAGAAAGTAATTGATTTTCCTTCATCAGCTGGGGGAGGTGTTTTAACAACCATTAGGGGTGTGAGAAAAAGCGGCCTGAACTTGATGTTTGATAACATCAAAGTCTCAGAAAAAAAAAACAAAACAACTAAGAACCGCTTTATAATGTTGATATAATATTTGTAATGATTTTGCACAGTTATTAACCGATTATCTTCTTCACAAAGCCTTGCATAATGAACTTCAATTTTCCATGAAGTTTTCAGCTTTCCTGTGTGATAACACTGAAAGGGTTTTAAGCAATAGTATTTCACAAATGCCTTTAGACAGTACTTAAGAAAATTGCACTGTAATTGTCTGGTAATAGAAATTGCTAGAAATCACCTCCTTTGCTGTAATAATCTATTTGATGCATGCTTGTCTGCTCTGTGAGGGAAGAGGTTAGCTGTCCCCCTCAGTTTCCAGAAGAAGGTTTAAGGAAGGATCCACTGAAGGCATCTGTCAGTGGGGTAAAGAGCACTGACAGCCATACGTCATCTCTGCCTGGTGCAGGCCCCTGTATTTAAAAGAGTACGGCAGTCAAAAGCCCATAAAAGTGAGTGACTCCTTGGAAGCATCTGCCACTGCGTGCAGGGAGGAGATTCAATGTGAAAAAGGGGAGATAATGTGCTCACTCACTAATGGGCACCCGACTAGACACAGGCTCATTTTTCACATCATGTCATCTGTAAGGTTTGAATAAAAGTAATGGCCACAATGAGCCTGGATCTCTCCCAGCCATTATGGCTTTTGCCTCCTCACTTTTATTTGTGTTGACTTGTACAGTCGGAGGAGATGACAGTCTGGGCCTGTGGATCAGTCAGAGTGATGATCTGCACTGCTCCCCTCTGCTGCTGACAGGTCCCTTCTCTCTGGCAGGCATGTGAGGCCAGCATGCCGCGCTACGTCATATCAAATGCTGTAATCTGACAGAATAAAGGGATTTGCACACTGGGGACATCACAAACTCTGTCTTTTGTAATTTTCTGACAGAGACAGAAGGGGGAAATGAAAGGGTTTCTACAGTTTCATGTAGTAAGAATTAGTGTCAGTCAAAGTTAAGTGGCTATTTTAAGATAAATAGGAGAGGATTTCCGTGCCATGTTTTGGGGCGATGGGCTTTAAAAGACTATGCTAATGTGAGTAGATACTGATTGGTGGTCGGATGTTTTCATTTCCTGAACATTCAGAGTCGCAGGACACAACATGTCTAAATATCCATTCTGAAAAGGTTAGTGCGTAATTAACGCTTAAATTCACTGCCACTGTCAGCCGTGTTCAGTTCAGAATAACAATAGATGCTCAGATGGTAATCTGAGCTTCTATTAAGCATACTGGCCTATATTCCATAGGATATGCCAGACAGAAATCTTAAGTATTCTAGTTAATATTATTATTATTAATATTATTAGTATTATTATTATCATTGTTGTTGTTATTGTACTGCATAAAATATCATGAAAAAAGAACCCAATTCCCCTTGCCTCATATACATTTATATACAGTTAAAGTATACTGTATATACACCAAAAATTCCAAGATGCTGTGTTAATTTCTGTGAATGCAGTTCAGGAAAGGGCATTCCAAATCCTATCACTTAATTCTGATGATCGGCCATTTGGAAAAAATCTACATTGTTTTATGTGCTTGTGCTTATTTCTGTTGGTGCTTCAGTCTGCTAGTATGACATAATTTCTTTGTATGTAGAGGAGGGGAGCAATGTTGACATCTCAGAAAGCCTTAACATTATATAATACGCATTTCATGCTTTGTCAATTATTTTTAAAATAAAGGACTTTTTTGTGTCAGCCCCTATAAAAATGAGAAGACGGATGAGAAAACAAGTGATTTCCTTATTAGGTCCAGGAGTCAAAGGCCCTCTCCCAGAGCCGTGGGCTTCAAGAGCCCAGAAGATTAAGACATATATTGGATTCATGATGGAGGCCACAAAGTTCATTTTCAAAATAAAACAGAATATTATTCACAGTCCTTTTAAAATTCAGATTGCCAGCTGACCTGTGACTTGGAAGTAGTGTATTACATTTTCAATGAGCTACCACTACGCCACTACTAGGAAAGATCCCACTTCCTGCTCCTCTGCTAAGGGAATTATGGGATTAGGCCAATGGTAGTTTTGGGAAAAGAAAGAAATTGTAAAATTAAATTTGGCCATCTTAAATTTTATTTTTCTGTCACTTTTGCATCCCTTTACTGCAAGGTGTTAATTCTTGAAAGCAAAGGAATCCAGATATCATTTTGTGATTGGTACTGGGGAAACACCACAGTGAGGGGAAACAAAAACAGTCCTGCTTTGCAATGCGGTGAAAATCTCCCACCGGTGATGTTATAAGACACATGCACACAGCACTGGCTGATTTTCATATATATTAAAATCACCACCTACTGTGGCATATGAAATTGTGCAAACTGCTAAGGCCCAGGCTTACTGTTGGAACTTTCGCTTCTCTTTGATTCAGATTTCCTTCTAGTTTCTTTGACCCTAAAAAAGGTGGCCAATAATCTCATTCACACACTGAAGACCCCCAGGTACCATACATAAGACCAGAGAAGTAATATTGACATTGTTCAGCTGCATAAAAAGTTGCTTGTCATACACAAATATTATGAAAAGTTAACACTCTTCCTCCAAGCTATATGTACTCATAGTTGCCATATTATAATAGAAATCTCCAGTTAAACCCTCCTCCAGCACAATGGAAATCTGTGTACCACACTTACATAGAAATATCAATATAATATTCGGTCAAAATTCCAATTTAAACAACCATTACAACAGAGTGAGCTCTCAGATATTGAGGGAATGCATCGGGCATGATCCGTCACTAGCCCAGTTTGTGGGCTGCACCGCACATGGTAATAAAGCCACAACTTCAGCATGGTGAGCTCATTCCCATATAGTGCCCCCCCAACCAACCCCCATCTCCCTGCACCAATGCCTGCCTCATCACTCCACACAAAATATCCCAGCCTTAATTGGTCTGTGCTCCTCCAACATGTTTGTAATGAAAAAAGCAGCACATAATTCTTAGTTTGTTGGCTGGCAGAGCCCAATTTACAAAAGTGGAGGTTGGTGATAAGCAGAGACAGTACGGCTGTGGAGTGCTCAGAACAATGAATCACCCCGCTGCCAGGGTTGAGCAGAATATAATTGAGTCCAACATCTCTGAGCACTTTCACCATAATTAATGATAATCTGTAACAGAGGAATCTGAGATTCCAGTTCACAGAACTGTTTAATTAGGCCCAGTAATGAAAGCACAGGCACTACAAGAATATGGCCGGCCTCATGATTAATGATTTGTGCTACTGAACACAAAAGTGCTGCACCGTTAACTCCAACGGATGCTGCTGTGTCTCACTGGCATTTACAGAACACCAAAATACATGTGGGGCTGTTTTCATCCACTGTATCAAATAGGATAAATACTATATTTTCTATTATCTGTGTATGGCAAGCATTATTCCTTCTATTGTGATCTCTCTCTTTTTGCTCTGGATGGACTGATTTTGTGTTTTTATGTATATATGTCATTATTATTTACATTATTATAATTATTATCATTTTATTATTATTTTTACTTGTGGTGGACTTTATTCTAAAAATGGACTGACTAGCTTGACATTTTTCACATGCTCATGAAAACAGATATAATTGTGCATGTACAGTAATGCAGTTTCATTTATCAAGTTCCATAGTTTGCCTCAGTGCAGATGTAAATATTTCTTGGCCAGTTCCGACAATTCTGATTTTTCTTTAAGATTGACCTGCTGATATTGATCTTGGCCGATTCCAGTTTTCTTTTTTTAATATAATTAACAGTATACACAAAAAATGTTTGTTCTTAGAAAGTGAGTATTCTCACTGGGCTCATGGCAGGACAACAGAGTGATTTTTTTCACCACTGTCCCGTTTTAACTGTCCCTAGGTCGGTATAAACTATCCAAAATTTGTAATGTGTTTTGTTTGTTTGTTGTTGATTGTGGTTATTGGCATAAAAAAATCTATTCAGTTGATTAGGAAATAAATGATCATATTTTCATTTATATATTTGCTTCAATAAAAAAATACATTTGTAGTGTTAATTATGTACTATAAGCTGTTAGTTAGAATCAGTGTTAGGAAGTTAAACCAGTCATAATTCCCTCTCTAATATCTATTTTATTTTGCTGTGCAAACATCAACAAATTTCTCCTTTAGGACACTGTATATAATTTATAATGTATCTTTGCCCTGTACCCGATATTTTTCTCAGGGAATTGTGACCCTGTTCAAACTCGGAGCCGGTTATGATCCTCATCCCTGTTCTGTCTTGACTTGCAGGCCGACTCTCTTGTGTTGGTGGTCGGTTTGTGTGTCATCTGCGTCAGTGCCGTCGTTTACTCTAGTTAAATAGTCCAACATGTTTGGATTGGCTCACTGGGCAATGGTCGGTCCTGCAGGAACATTTCAGAATCGTTATATTTTTTGCAAGTCTTGTGCCTCAGTCAGCGAAGGGGACAGCCAGTGATCACGAACGGTAACAGCACGAAAAGAGATGCTCAGTTGTATTCGCCGCCTGTAGTGAGAACACTGGTCATAGATGTGCAGGCGATCCAATTTGTCATTTCCAACACCAAAATTTTTCAGCTGTTGAGCCTCAACCCCCATGCCTATCTGGCAAAACTGGTGCCTTAGATAAGCTAATGCAATCAGCTGTGGAGTCATGCAGACCTGCTGGTCCCGGTTTGAGCTGATCTGGCATAAAATTGTCTGGTAACGATCTCGGGCTGATTGATCAGTGCACCCCAAAAATATTGTGCCCCCCTAATTAAATTATGATTAGCATAATTATACAATTAGAGGGGCTTTAAGATTTGTTACTCTGGAGATGATGATAGTTTAACAATTTATACCTTTTTACCATTATAACAACTAGAAATGTTTAAGATGAGATGCAAGGTGTAGTTTCTGTTCGATTCAATTAGTTTTAAGGCTTTCAATAGCTTTTGCCTGATTAAAAAAAAAATAATGCTTGGCATGATGGGTTATTCTTCAACTTTAAGGTACTTACTTTGTTGTTGTGTACTTTTCTTATATTTTCTTAGCTGTACAGCCAGTAAAATCCCTACTTGTTTACAGTTTTGATAGACTTCTCTGCAAAGGCATGTCAGAGAAAAATAACGTGGTACCATTCACTCAAGTAATAAAAAAGGACATAAGAATTGAGGTCTTTTACTTAAAAGTCTGGATTACATTATTGAATGAAATGCTCCAGCTCCTGTTTGTGCCTTGCAGGCATCTTTGTGGTTATTTCCTGGTAGTATAGCTGGAGTTCTTTGACTTCATAACCCAGCAGCAGGCAGGGCTATAGAGTGGGTATGTGCTAGGCTGGCTCCACCTTTTAAATGGATCTCATGAAATGCACAATAATACAGTCATACCATTACTGAAACAAAATAAGATTTTGTTTGGCATGAATTGGATTTCTACTCAAAAAAAAAGCTATTAGTCACTCTCTGTCAGTTTGTTGACTGCCCTGAGTTTGATGTTTTTGTGCACTGTACCTCTGAAGTTAAATTCTCCACTTGCTTGCATATTTTCTAGATACTGCTGACTTTGGTGAAAATGTGGCTTGGCAAATCAAGAGCAGTGCTGAGATAATAATAAAGAGATCACACTCTTTGAAATAATAGGAGAGAGATGCTGTGCATGAGCATACTATTCATTTTATTCATCATACCTTTCAGTACAAGTCTCCATCAAGTAGACACATGCCTTAGGAAACCGCTGTGTGAAAGGCAATAAGTGTAGAAAACCAGTCACAGAAGCTCAACCCACATAAATCTATGACAAAAACTTTCCAAAAATGAGTGAGAACATGAAAAAAGGAGAGGAAAGATGTATTCCTTTGAAAGAAATGACTGTAACCAACCCCCCACCCCCATGTCTAAATCTTGTTTAGTTCTTTAATTCTACAGTTTCTGACCTGGATCTGGCCGTCGCTGCACATGAAAGAAATTACAAAAGCCTCTCAGTCACAGCAGCCCAGCTTCCTCCTGCACCGCAGCATTTGTCATTGCCAAAACAGCAGAGTTTAATTAAGTGTTGTGAGCAGCCTAGTGAGAAACACACTTTAAATTAAACCTCTGAACATGCTGCTATTGGTTCCTTACCTTCTCAACAATCAGCGGGGTGTACGGCATAAATTTCTATCTCTCGAGGGGGAAGGCAGCTTGCCTGCACCTCTAGCGATTCATAAACGGCTTGCCTCCCCAAGAGCAATCTCTTATTACAGCACATTTCATTATAGCCCAGTTTGGAAACAGCAAGCAGATGAATGTGATAATTAATGTCCCTTCCCAAGTAAACATTTTATTTATTCTTGATGAATTAATGGTTGTTATCAGGGTTAAATAAAAAGTAAAATAAAACATTTGGTACTTTATGTTGGTGCATCTGTCTGGAATTGGTAAATTATCTTCTGAGTCGTCAAGCAATTCTTGGTGCAAGAGAGGGAATTAATTCAGTCTCCTCTATAATAATGGATTGTTTCAAGTTGGTAAGCATTGAGTAATGCATTTGTAAGTGCGACTTTTAGAATGTGATGAAATACATCAGGGGTGTCAATGAGGAGAGTTATGGAAGATGATATAAGAAGCCAACATGGGGATAACATCCACAGACAGAGCTATTGTGTTTTTGTATTTTGTATTGGTGCCACAGTGCATGGATTTCTTGTCAAGGGACGCTTTAATAGATACTTACAGTCTTACAGAAAAATGTCTGAAATTAAAATAAATTGGTGTGAGATTTATGCTACACATTTGCAAATATTAGTATGTTGAATTATTGATCATATGTCTATCATTATGTGCCCCTGGTGGCATACAGGCCACAGGAGCAGGATATTATGTCAGCGACTGCATGCACTAACCACAAGCACAACCACAACCACAACCTAGGCTATAACCTTGAGGACATTAAAGTCGAGCTTACTGATGTGATCTTGTTTGCAGTTTTAGCAAAGCAACAATGGACTCAGTTGTTCTTCCAGCCTTTCTTATGGTTTGCAGTCAGTAGTTACGTTTCCACACAATTGTTGTGCTTGTTTTCAGTGCGTTTTCAAAAATTCATCAGAAGAAAATGCATATCAGTGCGCTTTTCTATGAACTACATTATGCAGATTGTTTTTAAAAACACACAAACACTTGGCTATTATGTAATCAAAGCCAGGCAACCAAAAAATGGCAAGATCTGATTACTTCCTTACTGTGGGAAAAGTGACAAAAACATGCCTCACTCATTTGTATTGCTTAAATCATAGTTTGCACACATGTAACATGTCTGCTGCCATGTTTGTTATTACTCAGTGGAGTAAAATCATACGCCAAAAGTCCCTGCTACATGACTGTGTATTTGAATAAACTGTTTCAGTTATCAGCCTTATCACATTTTCCATATTGTCTAATCCACCTCAGCCAAGTATGAAAAACTTTTTTTGCAAAACTGAGGAGTTTTTTTGCTAAGTCCCATTGTTTCCATTCTGTTTTATAATGGGCAAATTCAAAATTTGCATAAAAACGTGCGCATGGAAACCCCACTAATGTAAGCAGTTCTGTTTAAGACATACTCCATTCCATATTACAAACGTCATCTGTTCAGATGATATGCAGCATTCCTTACTGTACAGCTGTCTTTGTTGTCATTGAACTCATCCTACTGGAAACCCAGGCTTGTAACCAAGCCAGGTGGTAAAAAAAACAGTCAGGACCTATGCCTGTATAGAATATAACAAGCCCTGGCACAAACACCTAGACCAATCAAACTCAGCCCACATGAACCTTAAACAAAGGTACATTTTCTCCCCATGTCTGATGACATTTCCTTGTCCTCCCTTTGCTGCCGCTCCTATGTTTGAGCGATCAGACAGCCATTACAAGGTCCAGGTTTATTAACGAGACCATATAGGCCCAACCCTCTCCGCGGTAGAGGTGTAATTCTCGACAAAGTGTGTCACGTTAACTCTGTTGACTGATCCACACAACAGCTGGTTGAGTGGACCTCTCACAGCCCTGAGCAACAACCCTGTAAGGCAGCAGCGATGTCTGTAGCTCTGCAACGCGACCAGAAGGAAGCCTTGATACACGTTTCATACCTGGCTTGTTCATACTGGAGCAGGCAGTCATCTGTACAAGGCGATTTTCAAGTGCTAAATTGGATGAGTCTGAAGTGTCTCCACTTCAGCTAGAGTATACTTAACATATATTGTAACACCTAGCTCAACTTTATGCATAATTGACACAGGGAATTGGGTTATGTGTAAATTTACACTTCAGGAGATGGACTTTGATCAATTTTTACTGTTCATATAAGTCCAGCTAATATTACAGTATTTGTATTTGATATAATTGATTTGCTGAAGCGTTATGTTAATGGTTAACCTCCTTGTTCCTTGATTCAGCAACAAAAAGCTCCCACTAGGATTATCTGTGTAATTTGATAGGAACAGTGCTGCTATACAGTAAATCTTAGATCAAAGGAGGCATGACTTACAGTGCATTCTGGCAGTGGATAACCTACCCTTGTTTCACAGGAACGATGTCATGCAAAATGTATTGGGACCCATAAGGTCAGAGTTAGATGGCTTCGATCATTGATCATTTAAGACCGCTTCTCTGCTCTTCCTCTGTGTAATGTCAAATGATATATGATCACTTCTACACCACTAGTTAATGTACACTATTAGCTCTGTATTTAAACACGATAATGTAATTGATTCACAAATTGATTTATTGATGTTAATTCAAGTGTTTCACATATTAATCACAGTAAAGAAATTAATTTGCTATATTTTATGAGCTGTTGTGTGATCAACTAATGATATGAATTAATCAACTTTAATAAGAATTCAAACACTATTGTTCGGCTAATTTGTCACTTTGTTAGAGGGAGAATGAACAAGGGCCTTTTGATTTACAACACATAACTCTATTGGACTGTTTTAGGGCATCACACAGCCTACAGTATCCTAGAGGTGTTGGATTATGTGTTAAAATGCTTCAACTACAACAGTAAAGATGCAACATTGACTTGATCTGTCTTTTGTATTGTCTCTATTATTTTTGGCTGACTGAGTGTGATAAAATCTTCTTCTGCTTCTTCTGTGTCTTCTTCTTCTTCTTCTTCTTCTTCTTCTTCTTCTTCTTCTTCTTCTTCTTCTTCTCCTCCTAGAAAGTTGCGGCTATGCATTTCCAAATGAAAGGCCTAGTTTAAGGTTTACAACATGATAAAATCAACCATTGATTAATCACTGCTTATCTTAAAAGTTTATGTCTTATTACATTATGGTGATACCATAAAAATGTTAACACCCACATAGAAAGATTGATTGCCTCAGTGTTGTTTTCTGTGCCAGGGTTTGGGACAGTTTACTTTCAAAACAATCATTATAAAATATGGATTGATATCAAAGAAATCTTTGTCAAAAGATGTTTTTATGTATATAATTGCTTTCTTTTTTAGATGTAAGGCTCTGTTGTTTTTGTCGAGATAATACTTTCTTTTTGCATGTTGCATGTTTCTTTGAATTAAAGTGAACTGACCCCAACTCTGGCCTGCACCTTTTATGTGCTAAACGGGCTTATTTTGTCTCTCTCCAGTAAAGTAGAACTTTGCTGTGAGAGGCAAAGTTGAACTGTTTTCACCCTTTCTTTGCTTTGAGTAAACACTGCAATTGTTTTGCACTCCAGAGAGCCACTTAAGTAGTTCATTAGTGGCTATGTCATGTCTTTAAAGTATTGATCTCTCCAGTCAATGGAAAAATAACAACCCAGTTATAAGCGACTTGTCCATAGCGATGGGTAACATAAATTATTTAAAAAGGGCAGATTCGCTGCGGCCATGGAGCCATCAATCATAAGATATGGCAATGACAAAAAGGCTGTGCTTCACAGGGCCCTCCTATCTCACCCTGAACAATTCTATCAGCCAGGTGACTGTGAGGAAGCAGGATGACCTGATGTCACTCACATTGTTGCCTCTGCCTTTGAAGAGCCCAGCTCTCCCCTCAGCCCTGGGATGGGATGGCTAAATGGATTCTCTGTGTTTACCGCTGGCCTCACTCCCAGTGCACTCTTCAATTTGTCTAACAATAAAGGTGGACAGAAGAGTTGGACTCTCCCAAAGAATGGATGAATTTTTTATTGAATGGTTGAATTGAGTTGCAAGTCGCACAATATTTATTCATAGGGGTTTATTCACAGAGATATTCTGCTGAAAAGTGACCCATACAACAAGTCTAGAGGTCTGATTTTCCTCATCTTGCACTCACCTATTCACATGGTCGCACCCGATATCTGCTGTGCTCCACACACACCACACCACTGTCTGCTGCGCTCGCTTGCACCTGCACCTTATTACTCTGCCCTTCAGTTATACACAGCTAAACAGGCTAAACCAGTAAAAATATGCACGTCTGAATGTTCAGCCTAAGTTTCTGTTTGCTTGATCAAAAAATTTTACATTCATCTTGTCAAAAAAGTGAAGGCTGATAACAGACGGGAAGGCCAGACAGGAGGCAATAGGCCTAGACTATTTTGTGATATGATCACATTGTCATGTCCTGTGTGAGGACACAATGTGAAACCACAAAGCTACACACTTGAAGGTGGCGCTTCCTCTCCTCTGTCTTATCTGATGATCAACAGAGTGCAAACCTGTCCCTTTTTATCAGGTTATTTAGGTAGCAAATATTTAGACCTACCTGGGTAGAAACAGCAGGGAGTCTTTTGATAAGTGATCATCTGGTTTGGTCTCATGTCATATGGGTCATGTGGTTTTCTGGAACTATGTTCAAACACAACAACACTCACCCACGCCTCCCGTTTTCCTGTATTTGTATCTTCTGCTGTAAGCTGGAATCCAGGTGTTTAAGAGTGTAGTTTCTAAGTACAATGGCTTAAGGGAGAATTTTGATTGCAACATGGTATGGCCATTCATCATGTGCCTGTCCTGCATTGGATCAGTAGAGACCATTTCAGTGAATTGTTTCCCAAATGTAAAATGGGATAGATTTGTAACATAAATACACTGTAACACAAAAAATACCCATAATTATATATTCAAACATCCAGTTATTATTACACCTCCTGGCAACTGAATAGACAACAGAATTAGAACCTCTCTTCTAACATTTTCTCTCCAAATTGTAAAACAGTATTTTAACCATTGTGCCAGAAATATGCTGTAAAATGTCTGCAGTGACTATATGTATGGTTTGGAAAGACATTTTATTGATATTTTTGTTGATATTAAACATTTTCTCTCCAAATTATAAAACAGTATTTTAACCTTTGTGCCAGAAATATGCTGTAAAACATCTACAATGACTATATGTATGGTTTGGAAAGACATTTTATTGATATTTTTGTTGATATTAAAGATTACAAATTTAGTTTCACATTTTTCTTCTACTCTTGTGTCAAAGAATCCTAACATAATTTATGCACAAATTATCTCTGTAGTGTGGTATATGAGGCCTATTTTGAGTATATCTGTCATAATTAATCTTTTGTGTTCAGTTCCTTTTTTGATTGGTATGCAGTATGTATGCCTTCGTTAATGAATAGAACTACCTTTTATTGCAAGCCCTGTGTACTGTTTGATTCATTTAAGCTGTACTACTTTATGGTTATAATGCTTGCTTTTTTGTCTTGTATAGATCACCATAACAAAAAAAAGAGCCTTCTGCTGCATGGGCTTGTACCTTAATAGCAGCTCATCAGAAACACATAAGGGCATCATAAATGAAGCCATAAAAAGGCAGCCAAGCAAATACAGAAACACAGAGCGACACTTAAGTGTGGTAAAAGTGTCTTTGAGTTTGAGTTTCAAAACGCGACTTTGATTAATAATTGATTATATAAACCCATGCTACATGAAAGGCAGGAAGAGGAGCTGCTCCTGTGGACGGCCATCCAGTCAAACGGCACTTTGTTGTTTCAAATACTCCCCAGCACATCGGTGGCCTGGTCAGTCCACTAACCAACGTAGAGCTGTGCAACAGAGAGGGCCTGACAACGTGCTGGCAGTACCCTGATGAAATGAGACATGCAGGGATATGAATGACTAGATCTAAGGGGTAATTGCTGCAGAGCAGGAGCCTCCTACCTCGTTTCATTTAGCCTGTTAGCAATTTATAGCCGGTCTCACTCAGCTTTGCACAGGAGGGGTTTGATCTAAATTCTCATGAGCTTTTAGGTGAGGCTGGGACCCAGTAGAGCAGCTTAGGGGGAAGAAAAGGGTTTCAGTTACCACTGTTTTAATTCTCTTTGGCTTATCATTAATTTGTTGTCACTGAAGAAAGGTGAGTATCACATTTCATCTAATTAAAGTTAATGGGATTATGATGTCAGTGTACCAGTCCCTGAAGTCCTGCTTTATAGCGATTTGGGCCTCTAATAGATTATTTGTCTTAGTGTCTCATCACACTGCTGTGCCTCTACACTTGATTATAATTCACTGAATAGATGACAGTATAGGGACTAATGAAATAATTAGAATAAGAGTGTAAGTGGAGGTAATGCTAATACAGTCAAAATAATTTGCAAAAATTCTGGTCACTTGAAAATAAAAAGAAAAAAAGTGAAAAGAGAAATTTTGGAAATTTTGCAGAAAGCATCTTTCCTTAACACATTCATTAAAATAATGCTGATGTCAAGGAACAAAACAGATTAATCTTTGCAGATCGTGGCCAGCCCAATATCTTTTGGTGTTTTTCTGCTGTGGTTGGTGGTGGAGGTTCGTGACAGGGGTTGAGGCCGTAGGTGGAGGTGTTGGTGCTATCAGAAGCCCCGGCTGGCTAATGCCTGGTGTCAGCCCCCCACCGTCAGGGACGCAGATCTGGGTATGTTGTGGTGGGGGTTCTGACTGGTCCAGGGCCGGCTGACTGGACAACAACAGG
Source organism: Myripristis murdjan (assembly GCF_902150065.1). Lineage (NCBI taxonomy): Eukaryota > Metazoa > Chordata > Actinopteri > Holocentriformes > Holocentridae > Myripristis > Myripristis murdjan. The sequence goes on from NC_044000.1 coordinate 14,763,086, forward strand.
CAGCCCTAGTAGGCAGGGTAACTCTATGTGATGGCGTCCTGCCGCTCTGGCCTGGTAGCTTCCGGCACTGGGCCAGCACACCAGGACTCTGTGCACAGATTAGCTGAGAGGCAGAGATGTTTTGGAATTGTAGGCGGATGTTTGGGTTGATGAATAGCAATGTGAGTCCAGCACATCACTAACACAATTTTTCTATGGATTAAAATGAAATTGCAACAAGAAGATTTTTTCATGATATTCACATTATCTTTCCTTGTCACCATAATGCCAAATTTTGCAAATTACAGCAGTAAAAAATACTAATACTGATATTGCTTTTTAAAGCTGGTATCAACATATCCAATTTTGCTGATACACTGGTCCATCCCTGATTATTGACTATGCAATGTTTTCTTCATGAACATTTTAAGTTCTTATTTTGACTGTTACGTAGGGAACACATATGTGCAGCACTTCTTTGAACTGTTGAACTTAGCTATAACACATAGCTGATTCTTAATCCAGAAGTAAAAGGAGAAGCGCAGAGCACAAAAATACAGAGGTAGGCGTAGCACATGAAAACAGCCTGTACCAAAGAGAGAGAGTGGAAAATAGCACAGCCCTAGCTACAGTGTCCAGCCTTTGCCACTCCCCTCCTACTGTGCGGGACCATGTGGCTCCAGTGAGTGACAGGTCTGGTGTTTGCTGTGGAACTCTCTGTGGCACCTCCCTCCACAGGGGAGCCTGAACCACCAGCCCACAGGAGTGACTCCCACTGGGAGGGCCAAGGCCTTGCGCTTCCTCCCTTGGATGACCTCTGACACAGCCAGTTTGTGCTTGGTGGCCATGAAGAGACAGTGGTGGGGATTCCTCCCCAGCCAAGCAGCGGGTTGTAATTGATGTGGCAGAGACGTCAGCACTAATCTGTTGCTCTGTGTCGGCCTCTCTGTAAGCCCCTCGTCCACTCGACTCTGAGACCTGTCGTACCAACCCCGGCAAACTGTTACCTAGTCAATTAGATCTACCCTGTCTGCTCCCTGTTTTGTGTAAATATATCTCCTGTAGACACCCAACATGCTCAGTTATCTGCTCCAGCACATTCAGGGTGATTTCTTAATGCCGCCGCATGCCACTATCAGCAAATGGAAAGCAAGGCTGATATCTCCTCCTGCAGTGGGCTGACTGATTATATATGGAATAGGGGGACACTGTTGATTTTCATATTTGTATGGAGGATCCCTATCTTCTACTACATATCTTGGGCCCCACAGTGCATATGGATATTGTAATCACACAGTTCTATATTGTGCACCCCAACTGGGGATACCATTACTAATTTGTGTAAAGTGGTGTGAATGGGGTCCGATGTGAAGCAAATCACAAGCAGCGCTCTGTTATGTCTTCACTCATCCTCCCACAATGTCAGCAACTTTGCTTAGAGGACAAACCATGTCATGGAAACAGGTAGTATTACTGTCAGGGGTATGCGGAGGACATCATAGCTTTTGCTCCAAAAAAAAAAAAAGGGGTAAAAAAAATGCAGGTAAAAGAGGAATATCCAAGCCATGCGTTTAACATAAGAATTCAAAGTTCATTGAACAGAGCAATTGCATTTTAAGATAAAACACAGTCCATTGTAGATTAACCTTTTTCTGTATGATTATATTTGCACTTATCTGAATACATAGAGGGTTTACACCAACATGTTAATGAAATAATGGGCATGTCCCTTTTCCTACAGAGCTTCTCAAAAGCTCCTTAACCCACTGAACATAAATGTTAATTAAATGTAAAATAGGTGGCTGTAGGCGTCCAGGTTAAAACTGGGCTACACAAGTTTTAAAAATAAAAAAAATTAGTGGACATCTATGTCTCTGAGATATCTGACAAAACACATAAAACATTACCATGTCATGCATTGGACTCAGGATTTACAGCTTTTTATGTGTTGAATTTGACTGTAGCTTGGTCCAAAACTGAGCTGTACATAGCCAAAAAGGGCTCAGCTATATGACCGCTAAAGCATAGGCGCGATGTTACAGTGATGTCTAGTGCTTAGTGAGAAGCTGGTTGTGAATATCAAATGGATTTTGATTGGTTAAAAAAATGTTGCACCTATTGTCTGTCACAAAGCCAGAGCTACACATGTAAATCTTTTCAAGACAATTGTAAATACAAATTTAGAAAGACAGAAAGTAAGCCTGTGTATTTCTTTTAATGACTGGTACCTAATATGACCTTTCAGTTATGATACTTCCTATTCACTGTTGTGCTCTTGGAGGCTGTATTTCACAAGGCAGGTGGCAGACATGCTCTGTGCGCATGGTCCGTTCAGAATACTCCTCGATAACCCTCAAGCGATTCATTATTTATATAATTATTATGACTAAATATCCAAACATAACAGTTGTGGTTGTTTTGCAAGAGGAAGGTCAAGGCTGTGAAAAAAGGATGGAAATGCAATAAACCGTCTGTCTCTTTCCAAACAGAGTTTTGATCGGGATGCATGTAAATCTATCAAAGAGGGAGGCACAGAAAGCACACACAAGGTTAATCTACTATGACTGTTGAAATTTCCATGATATGCCAGTTGAATAAAGAATTACAGTGGAATGAACCATGCTGTTTATCCAAACTATTATTATTTTTTTCAGAATTCCAGCATGAATTATAGACCTTTTGTCAGTGTACAAATGCATAAAAAGCAAGCAAGACTTCAAGGTTTATTCTTGAAATAATGAATTATTGAAGGGAGATGTGGAATGAATATATCAGAGTAATGTTTGCTTTCCCTTTTTAAGATAGGAATGAACCACCACCATATCACAGGCAAAGTTAATAAACAATTTACAATAATATGAAAGTCGTATACTGTATGGTGGATATGCTATAGTCAACTTTTTTTCATGAAATATTTAAAAATTTCAAAGCCTTGAGTAGCAAGTGAGTTGTGTTTTTACAGTGAATTAAAATTGCGTCTCCTGCATATAGAGAGGTGAGACGTTCATCACACTCTCATCCTTGAGCAAACTCACTGGCAAACATCGAAAACCTCTCCCCATGGCCTCACTCATATTAGACAAACTCTGTCAGAAAAGGAGTTTGCTTCACATAAAGCCTGTTGATTAAACCGAGTCATATAATGTGAAATGGTATTATGCATAAACACATATATGAATGATAAACAGAGGATATGAATCTATTTGGTGGTAAAGGTGTTGGCCAATTCAAACCATAGACTCTCCCTACATAAATTCATATGTCTTGTTTTCTTTGTTTGCATATTTCAAGGTACATGCGAGAGCACTGCTTGCGAAGGTTCATTGGAAATGCAAAATATACATTTCGAATACTTTCACTTCAGCGTTTTTACAGCAAAAAGAAAATGCTCAAAATACTTATCACATCAGAATATTTCCCTATATTCTGTGTCATTTGCATACTGCATTTCAAATTGATGAGTATCTTGTTTGTACTCTTCAAATGAAAACAGCTGTAGCAGCCCACATCTCAGGCCTGTAAAAAGTAGCCACTAGTTAACCACTTCTATAAAGTCACCAAGAATGTGTACCCCTCTCAAGGCATTTTTTTAAATACAGTTGGTAAAGGTTGTAATTATTCTGTGATTAGCCTGCGATTTGCTAAATATGGCGTTCCTGACAGCCCTGACAGACCCTTAGGACTGGCTTATTCTTAACTCTTTCTGTTTAAATTCAGAATACAGAGTTGCACTTGGTACCTTCTCTCAACTCCTGCCTGTGTAAGTGTTTATCAAAATGTCCAAGTGTTAGTTGGAACAGAATCAAATGTCTGAAAATATAATGGGTGCAAAATGTCAGAGGAAACAGCCCCGCGTTACAGGAAGCAGTGCCATTTTCATAAATGTTTAATTGATTGTAATCCTTTGTCAAGGAGACATTTGCACAATGCATGGGGTTCATACAGAGCAAGATATTGAAATATTGAAGTAAAATAATAATTTTGATCCATCTGAAGCTTAATTGTCAGAATACCCCTGATAATGGCCTTTTATTTAGTGTGATTATCTATCATGCATTCAAAGTGGAGGGAGAAAAAAAATGAAAGTAGTAATTAGAAGTTGTCAGTGACCAGAGACAACTATATGCAATCATACGTTCTCAGATATGATTAAGAGGCTGAGGAAAAAGCTTGAATTGTTAACAACAAAATACCTGCCATGGCCAGTCTGATAGCCACAATTGTTTTCATTTGGCTATTCATTAGAGCACATGTGGGTGATTAAGTCATGTGTCAGCAATGAGCAGTCGGGTGAATTGGTCCTGAGCTGTCAGGCCAGAGGGAGGCAGTGAGAGGGGACACGGTGACGGTGATGGTGTCGTAGTCATTCTCTCCCCAGCCAGCCAGCCACCACCACACGGAGGCACAAACCACCTCCCAGTCAGGTTTGCGGGCAACCATCTTTGCTTGAGCTGCTCTGCTCGGCGCAGCCATGACAAGATTCACAATTCTCTCCCTTTATTTACACACCATCACCCCGGCTCCACATCACATCAGAGTGGTGTGGTCGTGCGGTCGCGGCTGACCCCAGGGTAGGGGCTGTCTCCACTGATCCAAGCTTACCCTGCTGGGGGACCGGGCCCTGGTCATGCAATACACAATGTAGCAGCAACACCGTTTCATGCCACCATACAAATGTCCTCTGAAAAAAGTAAGAAATCCATAGAATTTGAGTTTCAAGTCATTTGTTGATTTCTTAAAAAGCACAAAGTAGAATTTCAAATGTGATTATCGCTCATACATATCCCTGATGATGTGGCCTCATCAGATGCTCTCTAATAGTCGTATTCCTCAGTACAATAACGCCAAGAGCTTAAATGGCTTGGCAGGAATTCCCTTCCTTTATGTTGTTATTACATGGATGGCGACTACTTTTGCACAGCAGACCCTCACATAACATGCTCTACCCACGAACAACTGTATTATCGAACCAAAAAAAAAACTGCTGGAAGTGTCATGTAAATACCAAACCACAGTTAAAGTAATAGGCTATAAAGTGATCTTTAAGTGGAGTTTTAAGCACCCCCATAATGGCTTTGGCTGCCTTTTAGCAGACCATGTGACTCCCCCAGAGTAGTGATTATGAGTCACGGATGAAGAGGTCTTGTGTGTAGGTCAGCCTGTAAGCCTCACTTTCACCTGCCAATCTTTACTTTCCTGGATACTCCGACAGCCTTGTTCCTTATATTGTTCCCTGTCATACACCAGGTGGTATCTGGTAAATTATGTCTACAAAACACTTCTTTTTCCTCCAGATATCAAAAGTTGCGCACATCCTCTTGTAATTTCTACTATTGAGAATAGCCTCTATAATGGAGAGACAGGAGGAAAAACGTTAAATTCTCCAAATACAAAAATTAAACAGCCATCTTATTTGGGCATATGTGATATACTGCAGCACATTTAGATTGGGTTATGTAAAGATGCAAGATTTCACCAACCGCATTTGGTGGAGAAAATGTTTGGTGGCCCTGGCACTGGCCTCCTTTTTTTTTTTTTTTTTTTTTTTTTTTTTACATTACACAAGGACACTCATGCATGGTGCTTTTTGAATTTTGTATTATGTGAGAGGTCAGTGGGGTGAGTTTCAGGAAGTGTTGTTAATTTCACAGGGTTAGGGAACAGCAGATTCACAGGGAATACAGATCACTTAGCACAAGCCCGCGACCGCCCTGAAGTTGGAGAGCTCTCTCCCCATTTGTTAACCATATCCTTGGGGCCGCTGAACCGTTGAGACTGCCAAGGTGAACATGTGGTCCCTGAAGGAGGCTTTGCTGTCATAAGAGCAGTGAAACAATGATTCAGCTTCACCCGTGTGTGTTTATGTGAGTTCACTTGTGCATGTGCTATTAGTGTGTTAACTCTCTGGGTGTACACATGCACGTGAGTGTGCGTGTGTGATACATGCTCTGCCTGTTTGAAAAGTCTCCTCGTCCTCCTTGTCGTCCATGGCCCTTCAACACTCATGATCAAAGCAGTGCCATCTGAACTCTGCCATTCCCAGTGTTTACAGCGAGTCTCCCCATCATTAGGGACAAAAGTGGAGGTGATGTCCATTCCCTAAAATCATCTTCATGTGTAAATGCACATTCACTAAATGTGTTTCTTGGAGAAAAAAAAATAAAGTGGGAAAAATCTGTCATACTAAAAGCCAATCTATGTAGTATTTTTCCCCGAACGGTGCAACAGTATACATATCCAAAACAATCAAAATTGACTCAAACCACTGGAGAGATTGTACCAGAATCCACTCATTATTTGCCCAAACTAAAAGGAATTGTACATGTATCATCGATAATCCGATAATCATGCTGCTCCTAAGCTTTTAATTTGATTAAGTGTGTGAAAATTGAGGGCAGAGTCTCTTGGAGGATTACATCACAGACAGTGTCTCCTAATTGGTGCTGTAAATTTACATATGGATTCCTGTTTAATGTTTAACCAGCCTTTAATCCATCCAGCTCTCTGATGCCTGCAGTCGGAAATGTCTGCGTCTGTCACATGACGTGTGATTATTCCAAATGCGCTTGGGCTCCTTTGATAAAATGGTGACAATTACTGGAGCTTTCAGACTGTTAGATTTGGAAAGCATCTTAGTCATGGTGGACAAAACATGGTCTCAGTTTCCACCAGGATTTGAACAGAGCTCTTTGAATCTTTAAGGGCTTTCGGCTGGACTCATGCTGGTTAGATTAACTGAAGACAATTATATCATCTCCATTACTGTCCCTTTATAGCACACAATCTTGCCTGCTGAAATCGATCATCTCCCATGTGCTGTACTGAAAAATGACAGATAAAAGTGATCATGTAGTGCACTTTTGAATAAAACAAGGATACTACACATATCTTTCATTCTTCTGTGCTTAAAGATCTTTTTACTTTATCCAGTGCTAACAATTTTCCAACAATTGCTGGCAAAACAACCTACATCTGACAGTGAAAAGTTTCATTTGCCGACAGACTGAGAGCTTACACATCAGTCAATCAATAGTTTTGGATTAGATGTTATTGGTGTGCCATATGCGGTAATACAAAGGTGAGAGCCTTTTTATTACTGTATGATGTCTAGAAAGTTTTTGTCCTCAGCCCTTTCTTTTGATTTCATCTTATCCCGAAGTCCTTCATTGTTTGTTTTTCTAAAGCCTTATTTTTCTCCCATTTTTAATAAGCTGAACCAAACCATTTTCACTTTTTACAGGCTGTTTCACTCTTTCGGCGCTGAATAAATGGCGACTTTATTTCCATGAAATTCTCAGATGACATAGATCTCTCTTTTGCATAAAAGCATGAAGAATGTGCCTAATATCAGCGGCATTCATCTGCTAAGTGGACATTTGCATGGGTGCGAGGGGAAGGGGGAGAGAGAGAACCACTAGCCTCCTGGGGTGACAGCGGTGCAGGGGGATGACATGTGACAGCTGTGACAGTGCTGAAGGGGGGGTAGGCAGGCGACTTGCTGCGCCCCCTGATCCAATTACGCCACACGGCCCCCTGTCAGACCCAGCAGCTTGACTCCAGCCACTCTGAGGACAGTATTGATCTCTTGTCAGGAGGACCAGTTGCCTTCCCTTACAATCCAGCACCACTGAACTTTCCAACCACCTCACCATCACACCCCCGCTTGCACTCACCACCACCTCCCCCTATCCGCTCTTCTCCCAACCACCCTCTTAAATGACTGGTAAAATCGGGTTATGGCATTCAGGTACAGAGAGAGAGAAGAGGTCAATGGGGCTGTGTGCTAAATACTCCCATAGCTTGCAAGGGAGAGTTTGTAACGTCCTTGGGGTGGTGGTAGCGGTGTGCCTGTCCAGCTCTGAGCTCAGCTCTATACTTACAGTAGCTTCCTACTTCACTAATGGTCTGAGAGGATGCTGTTTCTCTTGGCTTGTATGAAACCGTTTGATTTGAGATGATGAAAAGGCCATTGCAATTAGCAGGCCCTGCTTCGTTTTGCTGGGGCTAGGACGAGGCGGTTGAGACAGTGGCAGCTGCCAATAACTTCAGCTTACAAAGAACAGACAATTAGGCCGGGGCCTGTTACCACTGCTGGTCCCAGATCTCCAGACCTTTGCACCGGCCCTAGCTCTGAGCATCTGCAGGTCAATAGGCAATGATACTGTGCGGAGCAACAGCTTGGAGCAGAGGTTAATCAAACCACAACCATACACAACATTGCTCGTGTTCAGCCTTGCTTATTATTCTCATCACACAGGCCAAGAGCAGGGAAGAGGGAAAAGAGCAGGGATATCTGCCTCTTTCTGCATCACTGAAGGAAAAGATCTCACTTACTCTGCATGTGTTTGCAATAGAATTAGCTGATCTCTAGTTTGTTCAAAACAGGTGATATGCAGGAAGGACAATTTCCCAAATTTACATCATGAGTGGACAATGTCATGTCTTAGCTTTCACTACATATAAAGTGCACATGCAAGTCTGTGATAAACATAATTAATAAGGCTTTATGCATTGGTAGGAAGTTTAAACCCTGCCTACAGGACTGAATGTATATCTTAAAATGCAAAATGCGCCACAATATTTGTGCCATTACTAACCATGAAAAAGCACGCTGAAGACAGTACTTTAAACTACTGAAAACACACTCAGTATATGGCAAATCAGTGTGATCTGTGATGATGCCGCGTGTGTGTATTGGACCATGAAATTGGGCACAGTCTAGAAAGAAGCCCATACTCACGTTCATGGTATGGTACATGCAATGTGCAACCAATGCAGAGTGTGAACGTTATTCATGCATTCAGTTGTGACACCACACAGGGCTGGTCAGAGGTTATGCAGAGGTAGGGTATCCATGTCTTCCTTGTAAAAATAAAGACATGCTTTGTAGTGGAAACATGGATCACATAAATACCTCTGTTTCAGTTCACTGGCAAAAAGCGAAACATTTTCTGCTCCATCTACATGTTGGTAGTTTAGTGCAGTGGTTGTAAATCTTTTTTGGCTCATGCCCCCTTAAAACAAACCAGAGGCTACCCATGACTCCCTGACACAGGCTGCACATGCAGAGTGGTGGACAGTCCACCTAAAGAATGACCACCTGTTCAGGTTGTTCCATTTGCTTAAAACTACTCAGTATATCACAAGAAAACGGAAAAAAAGAGTAACACATGAAAAATAATTGTAATGTTATAAATGCTTTTTTTTTTTCTTTCACTTATGTCTTAATCATCTTCTCACCCCCAGTTTGAGAACCACTGGTTTAATGTATAGAATCCTTCTGCTGAGGCACAAATCAGTTTTTAATTTTTTGACTGTTGAAAGAGAACAAGAGAAGTGTGAATGACTTTTTACAGCAGAGTTTTCAATTCCAACATCCAATTTCACCATGTTTTCCCTCTAAAGCAATCCTGAAACTCAGCAAGTAGTAAGTAAAAATAGGCTTTGTCTGCACCAGTGAATTGTGATAGGCTGTTGTGTTACTGTTAGCCTTCAGTTCAGCAAGTGTGTTGCTTTTCTGAGCAAAGTAATCATTCATGTAATTAATTTAGAGGAAACTTGTGAGCAAAATAACCCAGATCTATCGTAGGAATACCAAGTCGACCCACTGTGATATTTGATTTAATGCATTCTGGGGCAGAGGAAAGGATATGGGTACACTGCTCCTGTGAACTGTAGCATAAATCAAGCAAGGTGCTTCAAGGAAATGTTATGTACAAGAAAACTGTCAGACATATTTTTTTTTCATATTTATACTGCCATATAGATGCTGAGATTCTCTTTTTATCATATAGACAGTGTGCGTCCCTGCCCATACTGCAGTGGTCAGTGAATTTCAATCAGTGGCTGTCAAGCAGAAAGCTGCTCCTACTTTCTAGCTAAAAGCGAATAATACTATTATTTAATGGGTCACAAGGTACTCCTAAAATGAAGCTTCCATAACCATTAATCTAAAACAGATATTCAAAATTAAGCCAAAGAAATAGATCACATTTTGTTGCGTAGCTGATGTAGCCATGTTGCCGTTACATTTGTAACTTTTATGAGCAGCTTTTTGTAACCCCATATAACCCTAAATATTGCAACTGCTGTTTCGAAGACAACACTCTCAACGCGCTTTTCTCTTTTGTGGCCATCAAAGTGAAATATATTCCTCTGGTATGATGCCTCACGTATAACAATGTGACAAATGATCGCTGCATGGACTAAATTGGGAGGCTGTTTCCCTTTTGGAAAGTTCAATTATGAGTGTTTTTAGACATCCCAGTGGCATGTCATCTGTGAACCAACATACCACTAGCACTTCTAAATCAAAGACATTTGTCACACCTACTGTAATATACCATCGAGTTGCTGAGGCAGTGGATCTTTCCAGAGGGGCCCAGGAGGGGAATCAAGGAATCTGTCGAATTAATATACACAGTGAAAATTCCTCCTGTCATTTCAGCTTTCTCTTACCACTGGCTTTTAAAAGCCATTTAAAGGCAGTAAACTGAGCAGGACAGACAAGCTTGACAGAGACTCTTGCGAGAGCATCTGTCTCCTTCAACATTTAAATAAGCTATGATACCATCTTTTACACATGAGCTTAATTTTAATTAATGAATTGATTTATTTTGTCAGTGAGAAAGCCAAATAGTTTGAAAGATGCCATGGGAGGGAAGTCCCCAAGGACAGCCTCAGCCCTTTAACAGTGTAGCTACATGTACTCCTCTTAACACCTCCTTGGTGTTCTTTTTTATGTACAAGACTAAGAGATTAACCTCATATACAGTTCTTTGCCTATAAAGAATAAGAGGTTTTACAGCCCTCTGAGTAATCTTGCTCTTTCTCAATCAGGCCTGCGCTAGAAATTATCAAGCCCCATTAGAAATGCTGATTTACAGTCGGATCAGAATGATTTTTTAGGCCATAATGAATGGCATGATGGAGGTGTCATCCTGCTCCCACTCTGGGACGCGTGGTAACGACACTCCCTGAGGTAGTGACAGAGTTTCAGTAGAAATGACTCCATCCAACGGGCTTCACACAATCAATTTATTTCACTAGGCCACACCATAGACATAGCAAAGACTGAAATTCCAGCATTACAAAAGTTTCTTTTTAACCAAAAACATGTTTCTGAGAAACATTTTAGATAAGGAACTATAGGGAGGCATCACAGCAGGATTTTCACAACCTGATTACAAGATAGCTACTGCCTCTCCTTATCCACTTCTAACTTAATTTCCTGCCTCCCACCAACCAGCAATTTAATTGTGCCAGTTCCTATCCTAAATGAATTTATTATTTAGCCAGAACTATATTATGCATTTCATATAATAAGGCATGTGCTGGAAAATACTTGCCAAAACAGAAAAAAAAAATTATAATAAGTTAAAGTCAAATAAGGAAAAAGATGTACATTTATTCCATCTTCTCTGCCTGCCGTAAACTACCTGACAATTGTTCGTTAATGATTCCCAGTAAATTCCTTAAAATGGTAATTTGTCATCCTGTCACTTCATTTGTGACCTAAAATTCCTCACTAGAGGCATCATCAAATAAATTAATCACTACCCAGGATCCATTTCTCCCTTGTGCGTGCTATTATGCCCCGGCTCTCTTGTGTTTCTCTTCATTTACATATATTTAATGGCCCAGTTGTGGTTGGTTGTGCCATGCGACTTGTACAGCTCATGTCAGGTGAAATATTCTGACTACCACAGTCTTTAACTGTACAGCTCATATCTTCCTCATTCTCCGAGAGGACCTGCAATACAGGACAATAAGAGCCATTTTAAAGAGCTGTAAAATCAAAATCGCACATGTTGTTGGTTTCCAGTTCTGGTATTATGTAAGAATAAGCAGCCACGCTTTATTCTGGAAACAAAGACACCCATTTTTACTGTCTAACATGAATAAATGCCTAACCTGAAGAATTTGGGATGAATATCATTTAGACATGGTACAGTCAATTCAGCATAGCAAATCATTCTGCAGTTTTGTTTTGTTTTGTTGTTTTTTTTAGAAAATTTTACACCCTAATGCATTTCTCTTCACTTTCACCCTGCTCTTCGTGCATGACTGAGTAAAATATTTCTCTCACCATAAACTCACAATTTCAACAGTCTCTTTGTATCCCCCCAATATACAATCCATCAGTTTGCATTTGTTTTTTACTTGCAAAGTATAGTCAACTCTTAAGGGTTACAAGGGTCTTAATATGTAGTTTTGTGAAACCCCAAAAATAATTGAAGATGAGCTGAAAGGAGCCAACTGTAATAAAGATGCACCACAGCAATAAAGATACAGGATGTGGTGTGGGGCAGGGCACCAAAAAAGAATGGGACACCTTTTAGAGATCCATCGTTTTAAATATAAAATTTTACTAGGTTGTCTACACACTGTGTGGTTTCGTTTTATCTCATTACAGTACATGTGTGCTCTATATTTCCAACAAAACAGGTCATTTTTCTGTTATAGGGCTTTATCCTGAGGGGACTGTTGATGCTGAGTGTGAAGCTTTGACCAGGAAACTGATTGAACCCCAAAATTTCATACGTATGCATTATGCTCAAAGCAGGATGGATTAATTTCAGCATTTTAATTATGTCTGATCTAAAGTGTATTATCAAGTGGAGACAAAGAGAGCATTAACTGCAACTCGTTCAACATAAAGTACATTAGAGGCTTTTGACAAGAGCTTTTGTTTCGGTTTTCAGAGAGCATATTGAAGATAGACGGGTAATAGTGGTGAGAGAAAGTAGTATTTTTATATATTCTTTAATGTTTTAATGTATTTTATTGTGTCCAAATATTTGAACAAATAGCAGTGTTGCTTTGGCAGAACTGGTCTTGTAACTTTCATGCCAATAAAAATCGTAGTTGTATTTGAGCTAACTTTAAACCCTAAAAGCCTAAAAGTGGATGGTTTTCTAAGACATTATGTGTGTCCACTCAACCACCATGCTTCTCTGTGCATTTTTCTAGACAAATTTTATCTGACTCCAACAGTATTTTCCATGAAAAATATCTCTTTGTATTTGTATTTTTTTCTGGTAAAAATGTTTATTTCTTATATATTTGTTGAGTAGTCTGCATTTGGTGTTTGAGACTAAATGAATAGGGTTTAAAAGACCTTCAGTGCATTGTATCCTGAGTGCTCTGCTGTTTTGCTTTGTTTTGTTTTGTTTTGTTTTAAATACACAATAACAGTCGTGGTGCTTTAAACTACTCGTCTCTGCGGCATGTGAACTACATTATTTTCTGATCTTTGTGCGACAGTTTTTTGTTTTTTTTGCAAAAAGAACAACATCCCAATTATGTTTATGAGCTGGGAGCGTGTCATATTTGGACTTCCATCCTCATTAATGGTGCCTAACACCGCAGGACATGTGAATGTGCTAGGAGCATTACCAGAGAAAACAACAAGCCCGTGTTGCCAACAGATCCTCTCTCACCCAGCAACCCTGTTAAAACCTCACAGCCCATTTCAAATGAAATTAGCATAATTAAGAATTAACATGCATTAATTGTTGTACTTGATGCAAACTGTACCCAAATGTGTCACTTACTGTTGAAGAGCTGCTAAATGCTTTGTCACCTACTGCTGAGGGGAGCCGGAGAACCTCGTGCACTAAGAGGAGAAGAGAGGAGCTCACGCAGTACAGTGCTGAACCCTCGCAGACCTCAGCGGTCTGACATAACCCTGATTACAGACCAGTTTGTCCAAATACACAGTTTATGTTTTGCATCTGCAAGCTTTTCTCTCTTAAATTGGCCTGAAACCACTGAATCCTGCCATCGCCCTCCAACCAAAATAATTAATTTGCTAACAAAAGCACACGTTAAATACATGCTCTGTTTCTGGTTTTCTGTAATAAATTCCCCACTAGATATATTTCAGCTTGCTACTGAGCCATAAACAGTACCTGGCTAGCTAGCTACCATGTAAATTTCTTTCACCGATCCATTATCTTTGTTCAAGGATTACAACAGAAGCATGAAGAGGGAGGAGAGTCACTACAACGAAACCGCTTAGCCATTAGCTCTTTGTTTTTTTTTAGATTACTCCAGTCGCATCAGGGGGAAACATTTGTCCAAATGTCATGAATTGTTTTAAAGGAATGCAGAAGGCACAGGTCATTTCTCCCATAGACGGTTCATTTTTTTGTAGTCTTGAAACCGCTCACAAATCAGAGTCAAAATGACAACGTGGCTTATGAGGCCTTTGAACCACCAACGGTGACGGATATAAACAAACACCCCGTCTTTAGCTGTGAAGATCGACTGACGCACGCTTGTGAGCTGAGGGAGGAATCATGCAGTACGTTGATCAAGGAAGTTTGTGAAGTTGCAGAGATGGATTTGCAGGGGTGACAATAAAAGTGGGCACGGGGGGTGTTAGAAGTGCAGATTGGCCTAACCAGGGCACTACCTGGCAATAAAGTCTGGCATTTGTGGAGAGCAAAGAGGATGTAGAGGGTTAGACCACTTTGGCTGGTGGAGGAGCTGTCCTTTTTGCCTTCCCTTTGTGGTCTATGTCAGATCAAAGGACGATCAAAGGAGATCAAACAGATGTTGTTTAAAACGTAGGAAGGGGACTGATGTTGGCCACAGACGTAGACCACCGCTGGGCCTCGCTCAATAGGATTTTAGTTTGGAATGGCGCTCTGTATGGGCATTTCACAACGTCTGAAAATCAGTGCCTGTGCAAAAACGACACTGTTTCTTATGGTTTCACTCCTGTTCAGCATTGTGTTAGATGTATTTGGAGGGATACTGGTGGTCAAAAGAGTAGACCAGAGAAGAAACCTTATCAAAGGGAAGTGGACTTTTCTAACTATTTTTGAATTGTTTTATTCCCCTGAAACTTGGGGGTAGGAAACAAACGCAGCATTTGCTACAGCTATACCAATTACCAAACATTTTATCTTCAATGTGAACATTTTTCTTTTATTTCCTCCATGCTTTTGTCTTTCCCCTGGTGACAAGATAACCATGCTATCCCCTTATTTTGCAGGGAAATAAACTTGTGATCTCCCATTGTTCCATTTAACAATTTCATGCCTCTTGAATTTAAATATTTATAGAACCTTCTTCTCTTAAGAAGACTCCTTTCGCTGTTTTCCCCCCTTGTTTGCCGTGGAACAGAGCCTTAAATTTAAAACGAGCTGGGAGGTTTTCCACATTAATCTAGATTTAATATTCATTTCAAAATACGTTTTCCCTATTAATTAAAAGTAAACCATGTATTGTATGGTACATTATCCCTCTAACGGCCCCATGTGGAGATTATGAAGTGGAAAACTAATGGTGTAGACTTTAGCATTTGGGTTTTGCCTGAGTCATTTACATATCTGTAAGGGGATGTCGATGTATGTGCAAATAAGCAGAACTCTGTGTGTCCCGTGCCCCCCCTCCCAGTTTACTGAGGAAGTCAAAGAAGAAGTGTTGCCTCTCTCCCCTCAGCTAGAGAAGGTAATGAGATTCTATGCACCCTCTATTACGAGGAGGATGAGAAATCTGATTATTAAGGAGAGGCATGTGGCAGTAAGAAAAATCTGTTTGTTTTTTTCTCATTCTATCACCCCAAGAAACAAAGGTGACCCCCATGTTCTGTTCATTAAATCTTACCTCCTCTAATTTATCAAGGTAAACTATCACAGTTTCTGCTGAGCTAATCAGAAACAGGCAAACTTGTTAGGTGTGCCTCAAAAGGACACATCACAGGATTTGGATATCATTTCTACATACTGAATGTTGCCTAATTCGTGCTTCCCACTGAACAATGAATGCGTTATGGACATTAGCAGAGAGGGTTTAGATTTTTTTTTTTTGTTGCTGTTGTGTGCATTTGAAAGTTCAGGACAATGAGGATGAATTATGACCTCTATAACAGTAGTGCTGTAATTATTTCAAGGACACGGAGTTGCTGCAGGTGTGGTTTTCTGATGCAAATACCACAGAAAATATTATTGCCACCGTATGTTGTCAGCTCCTTACCGTTCAGCTTTATAGTATAAAATCAGATTGGGCAATCATTAAATTTTGTAGATATAGTCAAACAAGTATGGTCACCTGTGTGTCACATCACCTAATCAATCAATCAAACCTTTGTAGATCATTTTTTTTTTTTTTTTACAAAATAGAGATGAGTTGCTTTGAGTGTTCATGATTGTCAAATTTGTGCTTTCATGTGTGAATAGAAAGTGAAAAAGTAATGATATTTTGTGTTATAGTAAACCATACTTGTTGTGTGTCTATAGCCCTGTATAATCACTTAGATTACTGGATTATTTAAATAATTTGTATTTTTCCAAGAATCCCAACACAAGGCATTTGCTTTTTCAACATTAGAAGCATCTATTTTTTTCTGTAATGCGTACAAGAGGAACCAAAACAAAACATTTTTGAGGGCATATTCTCATGTGATCTTTAGACGTAATTGCATTTCATTCTCAAAGTTTGTGCCCCTTGGAATAAATGGGAAGGAAATATCTTTTCTGCCTGTCTGGGAATTGTTAATCAGAGCTATTTGGAGCTGTTTGCTATGGGGCTTCGCCTAAAGAGATGTGAGAAATGTCCCACACATCAGCAAGCTGAGTCAGTGTTGTATGCCTAACCAGCCCAGACTCCTGCACGTCCCTCCTCCCAAATGTCACATGAGCTCATGTCAGCCAAGACTTGTGGCAGTGGCACCGTACAGGAAACAAATAAAGGCCCACACTGATTGATTTACATGACGCAGGATATACTTTTGCAGAACAGGTACTTTTAAAGTTGCAAAATTGTACAACAGCACCACTACATTAACCGTAGTGCTGTTTTTTTTTACACTGTATATTTCAACACCAATTTGTACTTTCAGTTTTAATGATGGGTTTATAAGTGGACAGAAGTATCAGTCTACCTAACTTTCTAATCTGTTCCAGCGTTGATCCATTAATCACTAATAAACACAGGCTAATAGGCACACTTTAATCCTATTGTGAGATGCTTAGACGCATGAATTCTGCAGGTGCGGGTGAGAAATTGGTATTTATTTTCGAACCGGTAATCACACCAGCAACCTATCTCTGCAGTCCTTTGCCTCCTGACTGAGGGCATGATGTGCACAGCAGGCTCACAAAGCTGCACTCTCAGTTCAAATGAGCCGGCTTAGCAAGCATGGCTGCTGAGACCCTCACATGACAAAGCCCCTGTGTAATTAATATGCACGGTGAAATGCTCCCTGCACAGCCGCTAAAGCGATTGGAATCATGCACAGGAAAAATGTAATCGCAGATTCTGCATGGTGAACGTTGTAGTCAAATTGCATCTGATTGCGAGGAAGGTTCCAAGTGTTTTTTTTAAATGTCCTTTAAGACTGAGATTAAGACTTTCCCCTCAAAGATGCAAATTAATCTTAACACTGGACATTTCCCAACATGGGGAGCTCAGTGGGGTGACACTGCAGCCCACAGAGTTCATTTTAATCCCAGTGGGCAATTATACTTTCAAATGATATCCTGAAGTTAAATCATGTTTACAGTTAATTAATTAAAACACTACATTTGAAGCATTAATGCCTCCTTGTCTCCTCCTCTATTCAACACTGTAGTTTTATAGCATAGCCTCAGTGATAAGGATAGTTGTGTTTTATCCTTAGTGTTAATTATGTGCTTCTCTTATTTTGTTGTGTATGCACGTGCAGATGTTCATGTTTGTGTGTGTCTTCTTGTGTGTGTGTGTGTGTGTGGCGATAGGGGAAGAGGGGGGCAGTGGCTTTAGATAAGACAGATGATCAGACAGTAATACACTCCTGTGACATTTCTTTGTCTTTTCTTGCTTCATACTTATCTGATGGGATCTCACATGTTTGGTTAGAATCATCATTGCTAGTTCCTTGTGGTCTGAAAAATTATTATATCAAAGTGCTGGGTTTGCTAATGTTAGCACTTCAAAACCAATATTCTCTGAAAATGATATTTGTACTTCTTGTTTGTAACAGAATGTATTATTCCTATTTTGGGCAAAATATTTAAGCAATAAATTCATAGTTGCTGAACAATAGGTTATTTCTGGAAATCGTGTGCTTACTTGTGTGGTTGCCACAGTATTTGCAGAAATGCAGGCTATTCTTGTATATTTGTTTTTTGTTTTTTTCTAAATGTTGAGTTAATTAATGATATGTGTGGACTATTGTTTCTCATTTTTATAATGAATGTGCATTACTGTACTGTCACTGAGTCCATTTTGACAAATAGGTGGGTGGATGGATAAAAAAACATACATTGGTGGCTGCCAAGGGGTTAGATTTTGAATTAATTGAGGGAAATGAATTCAGCGGTAATAGGCCCTGACAGCGGACTATGGCAATTCTGATGGCAATGATTGATGGTTGATGCACACATAGGCTTGTGACAAATAGTGCTTGTTTTGCTCCCCGTGTTTTTAAATCCTACTTGTGTGTTCATTAAAAATAAATACATACAAAAATTAGAATTATGAACACATTTGGAAAGATATTCTCGATCTGATTCTTGCCGCCTTTTGTCGGTGCAGATCTAATCTTACAGACACAGAGAAAGTAGACTTTCGTTCTGGGTGGTTTTGGGGAGGTGGACGGGCCACCTCCATCTCTGACCCGCACAAGAGAGGGAGCCCTATCACAGCTCCCATCACGCTCCTGTAGTCAGTGCCTCCTGACAGAGGCGTAATGCTGATCAGATAGCTGTGTGGAGTCATTGCTTACATGTGTCACAACCGCCGTCCATGATCACGTCAGAGTCATGCTGGGTGCCAGAGCCAGGCTCAGGGCATGGTGGACCTGGCTGGTTCTCTGCTGACATTTCCTCAGCATGGGGACCAGGGTAGCTGAGCTGCAGCCACAGCCCCAGCTAATGCGCCTCTCCTGGGCCCCGCAGCACAGTGCTGGCAGCTTGAGCATGAGGGCACAGGTGCTGCCAGTCCCTGTTAGCTTTACATTACCTCCTGGTGAGTCACAAACAATCCCAGCATGCATCTGCTGTGATACCTTAGCTTATTAAATGTCTAATGAATAAACAAGTCTTTGCTGTGTATGTGAGCACTGAGTTGATTGTCTTTAGTTCAGTGAAATAAACTTTTCATTTTCTCTCAGCAGTCTCGGATAATATCAGTTACTGTGTGTTTTGATAGAACATCAATAACACCCCTCTGACATCATCAGATATTGGTATTATTATTATAATTATTATTATTGGTGGTAGTAGTAGTAGTAGTAGTATTTGTGATGAACTGGAAGGTAAACAGGAATGTTTAGAAAAACAGTACTTGTTGGTTTCTTATTATTGTTAGTATTATTATTAGTGTTGAGATTATTGAGATAAAACACTTCTCCCCCTCAGGTGAATTGATGTTTATGGATGTTGCACGGTGAAAAATGCCTGAGGCTCAGTTTAAAGGCTCATGTTTTTTGTTGATGTAGCTAAACAGGGGTCTGTGAAATGCAGTTGTTAAACCAGATTGATTTATTGGATCTTTGGGCTGGACACTATTATCTTCTGACTCTGGGGATCGGCCAGCTTCCCAAACAGGCCTGGGCCCTGCCATACAGTCATGACAGCTAAATTGTTTCACTCATGAGGTTGTCCCCTTCTCCCCTTACCTAAGCCACTTGTTACTAGAGAGATACAATATAATTGTACCCAGAGGAACTTATAAGCCTATATTGTGAGCCTGTATCTCTTCCAGAGCGCAGTCCTTTGTGGCTTCTAAATCTGGAAGGAGGAGGGTGATTTCTATTCCCTCTTTGTTAGAAGCAATATTGCAACACAGTTTCATAAAGTAGAGCACCGTTTAGAATCACTTAGTTATTTCCTCTAGAGCTTTGTATTTTTTTTTTTATTTTTTATATGGTGATACTACTTGCGGTGTTGACTGGATGAGTGCTAACAAGATACATTTTTCATGTGCATGATAAATGTTTTGTGTTATTGAAAACACAGCCCCGATACTCTATGTTTTTTTGATTGTAATAAAAACTCTAGGTGCTCTCTCTGCGCCACAAAATCAGCACTTTGACTGATATCCCTGGCAAGGAGAGCTGCACAAGTCCACTTATATGTGAGCACTTTTAAAGGCAAGTGAATATGTTGGTGAAAGGAGATGGGAGAGAGGGATCTATAAATGGCTCTTGCTGCTTTGGTGTGTGCAGTGAGGGGATTGCTCACTGACCATTATTGCGCTCAAGTGCAGTACTTTCTATGGCCTGTCAACTCCTTTATCAAGGTGTGAGGAAATAACTATTTCCTAGCCCAGTGAAAATCACGTGCTCTGACATGATTTACAGTACACACTGTTGAGGTGCTTGGAGGAAACTTTTTTTGATGTGCAGTGTGTTGCAAAGGCTTCTCGAACACCAATACCCTATAGGTTAACATAATGTCATGCGCATAAAAATGTAATACCAAGAGAGGAGAATAAACACACAACAAAGAAAGTTGCAGCGCGCACCTAATGATGTTCTCTCAGCCAAAAAAAAAAAAAAAAAACACCTTGTATCGCTAAATGTTGTTGATGCACTTCATTTTTATATGATATCACATCCATAATTTAGTGCACTGTATTATGTAAGTCAATTGAACTAATTCTGTTGTACTAAACTGGAATAGGAATTTTTAATTATATTGTTGTGAGTCTGTTTGTCACCCAATTTATCTTTAATGGTGTATATTTTATTAGTCTACCCAGGTGTTGGTGTGCACTAGGTTATATTTTAAGCTCTGTTCATAGATTTAAGTAAATTCTGTGGAATATTGCGACACAAAACATTTTATGGCTTATGTATCATGATATTGTATTGTGAGGTCCTTGCCAATACCCAGCCCTAATTAATGCCACACATATTACATAAGAATGCAACCCTCATACATTAGCATAAAAACAGTGTATATCAGTGTTTTAGCACTCATTGCCATATTAGCACAATCCCAGTTATGTCATCTGTTGTAACAAATTTAAATTTTTCAATTTTCCCCACTTGGCCATGTCTTAGTGCTCTTCGCGGACAATCATTTTCTTTAAGTAATGTTGCGTGCTATATAAACCAGCAAATGAGTCTCTCCCTGCTTGTGTGTTGTGTTAAGAGGTGCTGAGTGGTGAGGGGAGGTGTGTGTGGCGGGGTTAACCCCTGCTGTCCCTGCCTGCACCCCACCCCACACCTCCCCCCCACGGCCTTCCTCTCCCTTTCTCTCTCTTCTCTCCTCGCTCCACTCCTGTGTAAGGCCAATACAAACAGCATTATTTATGCTCAGCAAAACACCCCTTAATTACTCATGAACTGCCGCACGCTCCAGAGTCCGCCGCTCCCTACCACCCACAGGCATTAAACACTCCCTAAAAGCTTGCTATTTGATATTAGCACACTTGAGCCTTTGAGAAAAAATTATAAATAAATAAATGTGGGAGTGATTTACATATGCATAGCAGCTGATATTTATACTCTGTGGTGCGTCCCTGAAGGGCCTGTCTTATTACCTCCGTCCTCAGGTCCTAGCACAGAGACCGCAGAGGCAGGCAGGTGATTAATTCTGTCCTCACGAGAAGCCACAACAAGGAGCGGAGGAGGATTTCTGTGGGGCTTTTTCTTCCCAGCACTCATCTCTTTACTTTCTGTTTTTATTAGCTTTATAGGGTGTTTGACAAATTGCTGTTTATTTCCGTATTGAATTTTATTGTTTGCTATTAAGGGTAGTTTGGCTTGTGATTGAGTGATAATGCAGCTTCATATACACTGTCGTGGTTTGCACGTGGTGTTACATCCCGCAAAAAATAGGGAGAGGCTCTATTAGATGTGTTTTTGCCGGAGGATTTACCTGCTCTGTGAATCTTATCTGCCGTGCAAGGAAATTACTGCATCTTAACATATTTTAGAGCATCTCTGAGGTCTTATTGTGGAGACACTCTGGAGCAATTGTGATAAGCGCCTGACGTCTTTGTACTCGTCACAACACTGAGATCAAAGTTGCTGTCGTCTGACAGAGGCCTCTTGTTGCATTCCTATCCACACACCCCAGAAATGTAAGCACTGATGGACTGTGTCAGCATTCTCTTGGCAAATTTAGATAAACAGCAACATCCAGTTTAAAACCATAGGTTGCAGCATTTTGCAAGCAGTTTCAAATACTGTACCACTGTGGAAGTTTGGTCCAGATTTCATCCAGCACAGACTAGACACATTTACCCTACAAATTAAGACAATTGTGATTTCTACTCACAATCACAAAAAACATTAATTACCTGTGCATCTTGTTTCTGAGAAGCTGGATAGACCTCTGGCTACACCTTCATTAGCTGTACTGGGGGAGACACTGTGTTCACCCTCCTCTCTAATTACATCATCAGATCCAAACAGTAGAGCCATCAGCTGCTCGCTTGGTGTGTACTATTTAAAATCTCACCGTCTAATTACTGCTTTAGTCCCATATCCCTGTGACATGGCAGTGATAGATCATTATTTTTGCCTGCAATTTGTTATATTTCTATGCAATATAATTGGATCAGATTAATTATTATGATTAATGGATTCGTCGTTTCTATGTGTAACCATTAATACTGCAAGTTTCGAACGGACGACATGCACAAATTTAAGGTGCCAGAGTGACGCTAGCTGAGCGTGTAATGTCCAAGCCTCTTTAACCACTCACTTTAACATCTTTACAAAGGAACTTTCTCAGCCTGTCTAGAGAGATTAAGGTCTATATTTCTATTCACAATTGCCCTGCCTCTGGCAAAATCATGTGACTAAAACATACTGATTAATATGGTACTTGCCCAGTGCTGTCGATTATTGCCTCTGTTAGTATTTGACGAAAGGAATACCCTTTTAGTGGAACTCAAACTTAATGTAATTTCTCGCAAATTTCCATCGCTTTACATAAAAGTGGCATAATTTGCTATGTTTTCTACTTACCATGTCTACAGCCACTCTCTCGTGTGCTGCTTTGACCAAAAACTATTCGCACACCAGCCTCCTACTACAATACACATGCCCAATCAGTTCAGTTTCAAGTTTATATCATGATAGTTTCTTAATGAGAAATTAAACTGTCATATGATGCCCTAAATCTATACCACGGCTGCAATTTAGCTCAGCCAAAAAATACTGTCCAGTTAAGGTGGATGGACAGTAGTCAATTCCCTGTGCATGGGAATGGCTCATTAACGGGGCGAGCCGAGCAGTGTGCGTTTGTATATGGCTGCCATTGGTCGGCATGTAGAATGGATTTATGGTGTCACTCAGCCCTGGAGAACGACTAATGAGGGAGCGCAGGCTAGCAGCGTCCGAGTGGGGTAATTCCACCCTCCATCCATCCAGCAGAGGGGGGTTGGAGCGAGGAGGCGGGAGGGGGGGGCAGTGGAAGGAGGACACATCCCTCATTACGTGAGAGTGTCTCAGGAGCTTTCTTTAATATTTTAATAAATAACATCAGCCCAACAAGAAATTAATGAATAGTATCATTAATAATGAGCCCGAGCCTTGTAGTGATAGGACAGATATTAAATTGAACCACTGTGGGGAGATCTCCAGAGACTTGGGATTTTTCCAGCAGCAAACAAGGCCAGTGAATGAGGCAGCCGTCCCTCCGTGCCAACAGCTTTTACAACAGGTTGAAAGTAATAAAGGAGGATTTTCCCAGCGATAGAGTTAAGCCCTAGGAAATCTGCTCATGTAGATCGCTGTGAAAGGCACAGCCAAATGTGATCCTTAATTAAACTTTAATCAAGATAATGCTGTTTGCAGGAGAAGTAGTTTAAAAAAAAGGTGTCCCCAGCCCCCTGTTTCCATCCAGTCAACCTCTCTGCTTCATATTGTAGCGGTCATAACCCCACTTATGTGCTTCGTAGACTTTTGTACATTTGTTTGTTTGTTTTGTTTGTTTTAATTTGCCGGGCCTGGTATTCTTTCTTTGCATGGTTGAGATCACAGTTTTACATTTGTCAGGATTTTTTGGTATCAAGCTTTGCTGTTTTGTTTTTTGGGGATTTTGAGAAGTTGTGTGTCCAAAACGTTAATATTTCCCCACCAAAATTGGTTTATTTTTTCTATTTTTTCTAATATGCAGTGCCTGTGCAGCATAAAGTTACGTAATTCTGTCAAACTGTGACATTTTTGAACAAAAGAGACTGAACACTGACGTCCTGATTGCCAGGAGCTCTTATCTCGTTAAACTGTATTTAGAAAAATGACAAAAAAGACAATTATTACCGCAGTTGCACAGGAATTGCTGATTGCTGATAGAAATACTTCCACACATCTGATAAAGGCTCCTGCTGAAAACTTATAAATTGTGGGTTTATACCTGAGCAAATGTTTATTGAATCAAAAGCCAGTATGAACTTTATTGGAGTCTGTGTTGAGTGGCCTAAAACTAAATTACTGAACTAAGTTAGTGAAACCGACATACTGTACCATTATAGAATAGAGGCCACAGATGACTAATGACATTTGTTTTGCACCTTGTGAACACTATTATTGCTGATAGAATGATATTAATGCTTTTTATGGAAATCATTAAGTACCAGAATTGCTCAGCAGCTCCATCTTAATGTAATTTATGCTGCTTTTTAGCTACTGAATCTGAGCTATACCTCCCTGTTAACAGATTACACAAATGGCTTGGTGGATACACCACATCTTATCTTAAAGGTAAAATACATTAATTTACACAGAGCAGAGCAGATTTGGGTCATGTCACGTTCATTTACATAATAGTATGCATTATAAAAGCAAGTAAACTACAGTATGAGGCAAAGTGCTTACACTTCATCATTGGAGTGTTACCTTCATTACACCAGAAGTTAATGTATGTCTCTGGGAGTCTGTATCATTTTTAGTATTTATGGTGTTTGCTCTGCCAAATAAAAGGAGATGTTACACGCTGTGAGGCTGGTGAGTTCAATGTGCCAGTTGGCCTTGGTTAATTGAAAAATTCCATCATTATACTGACTATGCCAAATTTCTGTGAGAGATATTAAAAATTGTAGCATATTCTTTGGTCTGAATGTGGATCTTGAAGCTGCCAAATGTTACACGCTGCAAAAAATATCGCTCGTAACAAGTCGCTTTGTCTCACATCCAACTTTAAAATCGTGTTTTTCTTAAAACAAATGAACAAAACTGCTAGTAGTTTGAGATAATCCCACTTGTTTACAATGTTAATCAGCTTGTTTGCAGTTTACTTGTTTACTTGTAATTTTCTTGATACTAGAGATCTGCTTTATTCTGCCTTGCTTCAACATTTAGGCTGTTCTTGTTCCCAGAAAAAATCCTGAAGCAAGTGAAACTGCATTGGCAATAAGAGGGATTTCAATGTCAATCTACATCTATATCTATAGATGCTATATCTATATTTATCTATAGATGTATGTATACACACACAAACACATGTATATATATAGAGAGAGAGAGAAAGAGAGATAGGGAGAGATAGACAGATAGATACGTAGATGTAGATATATAAATACATACACACTTTCTAATTTGTATTTCTGTGGTCTGAATTTCAACATTGTGTCTTCTACAGTAAATAGAGGTTCAGACATACTTAAAAGTTTATCTTTGTTCATAAATTCACCACTGAATTCTTTTTCATTCATCTGTACATTTGTAACACAATTATAACACATGAGGAACTTCAGTGGACCCTTTGTATAAAGTATCTGGGAATATTGTTTAGTTAATGAGACCAAAACAGCTTGATTAATTGTATATTACGACTTTTTTGTGTGTTGAATTTTGTCTCTGAAATTGCTGTTTTGATTTAGTCAAGCAGTTTGGTACCATATGTCCCTGCCACCTATAATATTTATTCATTCCCGGCTGTATAAAAAAATACCAGTATTTTCTTCATAATAAAAAGTGGATTACCGTGAATCACAGGAAAGCATCACCAGCTGTCACAGAGAAATGAGACCATACTGGCCAATGTCTCTGATGATTAAAAACACATTTAGAAATTAATGACTAATTAGACAATATTTTTTTTCAAGTGCAAGGCAGTTTTACAACCATTATTCAGTCTTTTTAAAATGTCTTTATAAATCTTTTTACTGTAATGGCTCAAACATTTTGATATTGCACGTGTGTGTATTTTCTGTTCCAGCAATTATTTCCACCTGTTGAACGAAAGTCAGCATTAAATTTCGACTTACAGTGATGTTTTGATGCTACTTTTAAGATTGCTCCCTGCACCAAAATGCCTATTTCCAGATTTTGCACTTATTTGTGTTCTTGATGGCATTACAAAAATGAAATTTAAAGCATTTGTTGGTTATTGCCTAGATTATTACTACAGTATTATGAACAGATGTCATGTTTATTACATCACGTCTTGTGCATATTAGAGATATGAAAAGTATTAGAGATATGAAACGGATGGTCTCCTAGTAAACTTTCTTAGTATGGGACATTGGTTGGCTACTACTAAGGTAAAACACAGTAGCCTTCACCACCTGAAAAATTAGCAGTGGTATTTGACTGATTATTGCGCCACCATTGCTTGCTCGGTTGCTTGCTCTAAAAGGGATACTCAGCAGAACCCAGCTTTTTTTCCTTCATTTTGTGCTGTCTGCATGAGTAATTACCTCCTTGATTTCTGAGATGCAATCGTATAGCTCCCACATTAGAAAAATCTTAAGATTGATAGAGGCCCCTCTTGTGAAAGATTAGTTTTCTGTTGTAATTTCATTGTGCAGGTCATTAAAATAGCCAAATGTTAAAAAGTTTAATTTGCTCCTTGTCTTATTGGACAGCAAACCATGGCACCGAAACCGATAAGGATGGAGCTGCATCCTCATTTATGTTTTGTCTTTACCTCTTTGAAATGGAATTATGTGCGCGTCTGCGTGTGCATGTGCGTGTGTGTGTGTGTTTTTTTGTTTGTATTTGTGTGTACGCGTGCACGCACTGTGCAATACGTGCTTGTCTGTGCTTAATAAAGACCACTACTGGCTTGAGATGCGGATCTGTGACTCTCGTTGAATACTGTAGGAGGTGGACCAGACAAAGACAAATCACGCGCTCTCCCATCTCCATAGCGCTGTACATCTTTTAATCATAACGACTAAACAATGAACAACACTGGGCCCGTGGCAATGGATGAACAAGAGAATTGAGGCTCCCTTTTTCCCCCGCCATTGCTGCTGGTGGAATGACTAATGCATAAAGGGTCATGGTGTAAAACTGTTGCCCCAAGGTCAGCGTACTGACACTTAATTGTTTGTCCTGTCATGTGTCACTTCCTTGAAATTTCATATCTGACCCTTGTTAGCCCTGTGTTTCTGTTTTAATCCCCAGTGTGACAGAAAGATCAGGACTGTGCTGTGATCAAGATGTGTCAGATTACTTGTGTTGGGGCCTGTCATTTCGATGCAATACCAGACCAAAGATGCGTGTCTGTCTTCTGCTGAGTGAGCCCATTGTTTCTATATTTTACACTTTTTGCGCGCATCAGTTCCAGTCATAGATGCTGTTATGCATCAATACAGTCAGGGATTTCTATTGCAGGTCACAGTTCAGTGTGAAAACTGCATCTCCTCGTTAATTTTTCTGCAAAGTAGTTCATTTGATGCAATTCTAGGGCAACACTAGATGAAATTGCAACAGGAAGCTGAGCGATATCAGGTATTTAGTTCACAAACGAAAGCCAATACAAACGAGATTAGAAATGGGAAGCTACATTGATCAGAGCCCACATGTAATATTGTCTTTTTTCCCCATCAGCCAACCACTGTGTTGCATACAAGTGTGCATCTTTAGCCTGTTAAGCCCATTACCTCTTAAGTTATGCACTGAACTTATTTTGCATTTGTTTGATCAGTATCTGTCCATATCTGTGTACATGTGTGTTTTTGTGAATTGGTACATACTGTACATACACATGTGTATGTTCGTGTGAGCTCTCTCCTGCCTCAGAGTTAATAAGCATGATTCAGCATCACACACACGCACACGCATACAACATTATTTCACTGCTGATTAGCATAACTGGATCCAGATCCATTGAAATTCACAGTGTGTAAATGACAACAATTTGCATAGCAGGCTGAATATGTGTAAAGCAGCTGTATGGATCATTGCATTAACACTAGTCTGTAGCCAAACATCTGGAGCATGGGAGAGAGAGTAGTTGGGCATTCCCTGAGCAGAGGGAGACAGATGGCCTGGACTCTGTATGATTTTACAACATTGCCGAGAAGGTATTCCACTAATTGGCTGCTATAAACTCACTGACTATATCCCCAATTGCATTTTCAAATTAAGATCTAGTTTACAAATTGGAAATGTTAAAGTTACGATCAAAGTGTGGATTTATTGTATCCCTTTTTGTGTGAGAACAGAGACATTTGGGACTTCCTAAGTTCTTTAACATATAGCTATTTATATGGCATATAAATAATGCACTATAGACATGCTCCCCTCATCTTACAGGCATGTGTGTGGAGTATACTACAGATATCTTCCCATGCCCTTGCCTTTTCCATGCAGAGAGCGCCATGACCTTTTCCTTCTTAGGCACACTCTCTTTCAACTTATTTAACTCTGATCCGATACATGTGAGAATACTTGCTGCTGGTGTAATAATGCTATTGAGTAATTTGTGAAACTAGATTAGTGTATTATCAAAAACAAGTCTACTCTGTCTTGCTCCTTCGACATATTGCATTTTGCAAATGTATGACTCTAACATGAGGGCACATTTTCCATTCAGATACATCAAATCATTGCAAACTCTATTACCTGTAATTTATGATGTGTGTTTCTCCCTCTACCACAGTTTCCCATCTGCAACACATTGAGGATATCATCCAAGACTTAACAAATGATGTGCTTGTGTTTGTATGAATGTATTGATCAGTGCACTGTTTGGGCAGATATCTTTCTTTATTTAGGATGGCAGGCTTGCAGGCAGGAATGCTGTCTCTCTTCCTCATGCCGTGTCTTCTCTTTTTTTGCCTCACTGGCTTCCCTAACTGCCCTGCTTTATTGAATAAATTCAAGCTGTCACTTCCCATGCTGGAAGAATAACTCAAACACAACATATAATAATACAGGAAAAGTAGGATAAAATAATCTTGTCATGGCTGTAGAAGTGATTGCTGGAAGCCATCACTGGCAATCAATACACTAATTCCATAATTTATACTCAGAGCAATTGAAGAGGAAGGAAGCTCTGATATGGTATTTCTTGGCTCACTGACCAACTTTGACCTTCTATAGGAGTGAGAGTGGGATTATTGTGTTGTTCAGCTCTAAGAAATCACCTACAAGAGTTGAGAGGCAATGTCTGACATTTTCTGCTCAGGACCAAAACCTAAACTGATTAATTCCTGGTAAGCACCAGCTCTTGAGCTTTCACTATCTTTATGACGGCAAATCCCTGACACTCAGCTGACAGAGTGAAACATAAAAGCTGGGCAGTGATTTTCTCAAACTTATTTCCTTTATCCTTGCTTTTTATGGAGAGGGGGGTAGCTATCTTTTTCAGCCCGCGGCGAGAGGAATTTTTCACCGAGCCCAGAACTCATTATGAATTCCTCATTTCTGTCCGTTTCACTTCTAGCTGGTTGCCAATCACAGGCTACTCCCTTTTCAATTAATTGTGTCGTTTTATGAGTCATCCCAGCCTGCGCTTTATAGGTAATGGGTCAGCTGTATGCAGAGTAGCACCTAAATATCTCCTCCTATAAACTACAATATTGAGCTATATATCCTCAGAACTGTTTTAAGAGTCCCTCTCTTCGTGGCTGACAACAGTGTTGCCGTTATTAGGTAAAGCAGATCCATGAAATCCCACTTGAAATCCATGCAAGCAAAAATACCTATAAGGCACCGGAAGTTTCTCTGAAAAGAAGGAATTGATTGCAATTAGCAGAGAAATCTTTTCAAGTGTTTTTCTGCCCCCTCTAGTGTTGCTAATAACTTAATGATTACAGAAAATGCATGCAATTTGCCTCAATTGGATTTAACTATATTGCATGCTTATTTGCCAGGGATTTCCAATTGCTGATAGTCTGTCAGATTTTTTTGCAAGCAGTGTAAATAAAGGCATCATCAACAACCAGTAAATACCAGAGCTATGGTTTTCTGTGATGGCAGCACCTAATGTAAGCCATCCATTTATAATCTGGGTTACGGGGCGGAGAAGACTATCCCAGCATGCACTGGGCCTGGCCTGCTCTATTGGAGCAGTGGCAGGACTTTTTTCAGCACGACTGAAAGTGAATCAAAAACGGTCCTGTAACCTCTTTATTTTAAATTAAATTAGAACTTGTCTTTGAACTCTCTAAAGGCTAAAGGCATATTAATTACTGTTAAACTGGTAATTTTTGCATCACAATTTTCATTATGATGTTTAGTTTTACTTCACTCGATATTGAAAACAAACTTAAAGCACTATACCAGTGATTTTGCATGTTTACGATAATATTGACAAATACATATACTTCACATTTCTGCTAATCTTTTCCCAAAGCAAGCAGTCATATTTTAGCATTAGTATGTTTTAACATCTACTTTTTATCCATTTATCCTTATGTTGGGTTCATTCATTCCACTATGATATTAAAATGAACTTTCAGAGACTTTCAAACTTTCTTCACACCTGTATTCCACGGTTATAGTTATCCACATTAGTTTTCCTAAAAGCAGCAGTTTTGATTATGTGATGTGCTTGAAATTGGGTGGAGGGAAATGGTTTCTCCTCTGCAAAATAGTCCCCAGGGAAGTGTTTGCTTTACACAGCCAATTATTAGTGCCATGGTTTATGAATTGTAATGACTTTGTTAACCACAGACATAGACCATTGTTAGGATTTTGATTATATGTTGCAAAACATAAAAGTTGGGCAGTGATTTTCACCCCAAAATGGTTTGTTGTAATGTAAAATGTTAGTAAATTGATGTAAATGGGACAAGCATTCGAAGCCATATTAGAAATCACTTTTACATCTTATCCTGTGGATTTTTGTGTCTGATAGTCCATATCTATCTATCTATCTGTCTATCTGTCTGTAATCATCATTATGTTTCCCATCAGGGTGTTTAGGACCCAGTTTTTCCATTAGCTCTGATTTGGGCTGGTGTAATTCCAGCAGTTGTCAGTTAAACCTGAGGATCTGAACTTTCCAGTTCTGTCTGATTTGTCTTTCTCATGTGGCAGTAAATTAATGCAGTTTGAAAAATAAACTTCTGGGTCACACCGGGGAATATCTCCATCTTAACAGGAGAAAAAAACGTGGAGGCACCCATGACTTCGTCAGACAAAGTAATTAGCCATGGTATAATTTCAGATGTATGATTTCGGTGTGATTGGCATAAAATGCGTCACTGAAGGTCAGCTGTGCACCAGCGTGGGAATAATACCACAGACCCCAACTTTGCAATATCTACCATGCTGCAAAATGAGTGATAGGCTTAATCATAATTATGTGAAGTTGTTTGTTATTAGATTGAACATTTAAGAGCATTTATTCATAAAATGATCACTTTAAATGGAGGGAATTATTACAGTGTGCCTCCAGGGGACCACCATTCAACTTAAAAACTCCTGTTGACAGCCATTTCACCTGACACTGCAGGATCAACACAGGTAATCTCGACCTTCCTGTCCAACCAGAGGTCTGCGTCACCACATCCTTATCCTCCCGCCTTTCACACCTACCTACAGCCCAATCCAGCCAGCCAATTAGGAAACCCCAGATAGTGACTATTGTTGATGTGGCTACTCTCCAGTCGGGGGGGTGAACAGAGGGACCCCCGCCATGTCAGTGAGGATGGAAAGGACTTGGGGTGTCATAATGATCACTAAATGTCTGAGGTGGTCAATTACAGCAAGAGATTGGCAAGGAGGTGCATGACCTTTGCTATATTGACCTGCTGGATGACTCCTACTGGGGGGCAGCAACTACACTGGAAAAAACATTCAAGCAGAAATGGAAAAAAATTATATAATCACAGAATTACCGACTTGTTCATTCACTTAGCATTGACTGTGTGTGTGTGTGTGTGTGTGTGTGCGCGTTTGTCTGTGTGTTTTGTACAAGGATGTATGCATGTTTGTGGAGTGTGAGGCAACTGTTTATTATATTTGAGTGCATCCAAGCACAATCGCGTGCATGTGTGTGCGTGCATGTGTGTGTGTGTGTTCGGGGGAGGGAAGGGGTGGGACGGGGGTGCTGTTGTGACAGACAGGGGTCTCACACTTCAGGTCCCAAATAGATTAAAGGAATTTTTCCCAGATTCTGCCTTTCCCACTAGTGCCTGAAGCAGAATGAGCACTTGTGAGGATAATTAAAATTGATGATATAGAATGACAGAGACATGATTTCTGCCTGCAGCAAGAGGTCTCCGAAGACGATCTAACCAAACTGTCATGCCACCGCAATTGTGTTTTACATGACCGTTTCACCTTATTGAAATGATCGCAAATAAATAGTCTGCTGAATTATGGTATGATATATTAGTCTGGAGACTCAAGGTTACTTTCTTTAAATGGGAGTTGTCACATCATGACCATTTATCTTGGTCAGGTTAAGTGTGTGTGATTGCCAGTAGACTCCTGTACATTTTGAGCTTTTATTTGAAAGAGTTTATCAGTCTAGTCATGAGTGTAGTCATCAGTGTGTTACTTTAAATTTCAGCTCCCTACTTTTCAAGACTTTATCACAAAAGATTAACTTCCTAAATTCATTCCTCTTTTTTCCCCTCAAATAAATTTGCATATTTTTGTCTTTTTTCAATTTAGAAATTAAAATGCTGAATATATTGAGCTTTTTTTTTTTTTTTTTTTAAATATATATTTAGATAACTTTGTAGGAAACTGAGTGCTGTTGTAGTTGTGCCACTTCTGCACAGGTGATAGGATAATGTCAAACTAATTATCTGAGTGCAGAATATCAAAACAGGAGAATGCTCAACAGCTTAGCTTTTGATTATTCATAAATTAGATAAGTGTCACTGTATCTCAATGTGTTTGTTTGTTAGAAGGTGATGGATTGACTGCTCTAACATTATAGTTAATTGTTCCTCTAAATACTAAATAAAGGATGAGTTATCCCTTTACAAACAGACTCCCCCACAAATTGATCAGTGGCTTAGTCTACCAAACTTAGTCAACATGTTATGCACTGGCTAAGAGATTAGAGTTATTTGACTCTGAGAATTATTTATCAGAATTTGCACTGTTGTTGCTGTAAAGCTGGGATTTCAGATCTGATTAGTAAAGACAGCGATCATCATTCACAACGTGTCATTTTAGTCTTCTTGCCTCCAGTTTGTGTGGAGGACTTAGACAGCTGTCAGTGAGAATAGCAGAGGAACATAGGGCTAGACATGGGGTGGGGTGGGGTGAGTGGGGGATATGGAGGCCCTAAACCCCCACCAGGGTCCTTCTGAAGATAAATATTGATTGCGGACAGTTTTAATTACTTCCTTAAATTGAGCAATTTTGGTATTCCCAGTTGGCTCCCCGTGGAAAATCCATGTAGGATTCCACATTGAGGGAGAAGAAGAGAGTTGAGCATGGAGCAACATAAATCACTGCAGATACATAATTCATTGAAGCCATGTGAAAAGGACAAGACAAGATGCTTTGGATCATTGGAAACAGCATTTCCACTGGTCCTTGCATGTACTGAGCTCTCCCTCAATATTTGTACCTTGAAAAATGCGAGGAATTATTTTTCTTCTCACATATTTAATTTTACACCGGCGGTCATTGTGTTTATTTTCGCACTTGATCAGTATCAAAATAAGCTATCATTTTCATTCTAAGGCACATTCAAAACAGAAGAAACAGCAACCTGAAGATTTCAGCCAGCGATAGTGTCTCTGGGTGTGGGTTACTATTTCTGACATGGTTTTAGTCTGCTCATCTTTAAAAGGGCAAGGTCAGTGCTTATCTCTGCTAACGTGATGTGTAGACTTCTCTGATTTTGACTCATCATCCAGCATGCCATTTTTATTATGTCTATGTGCAAATGCTGAACTGGGATCACATCTTGTTATCCAAAAGCCCTTGACATGTGGTTAACATTATTACCATGCTCTTCAAATCATTAGCTGCTAATATGTTCAGTGTCAGCCTAGAGGATACCACTCTTATCAAAAATAAAATGCAACATGGGATGAAATCTTTTTTGTTAGTAATGACTACAGTTTGATTAATCATCCTATACATTATCTGATAAATATACCCCCCCACACACATACATACACATGTATATGTGTGTGTATATATATATGTGCGAGTGTGTGTGTGTGTGTGTGTGTGTGTGTGTGTGTAATGTACAATTAACATTATGTACTTCTGTTTTGAGTCAGACAATGAATGAAGATCAATAATTACGTCTCAGCACTGAAGATTTCCAAATGTGCTTGCAAATGTGCATTAATTCATTCATTCATTCATTCATTCATTCATTTATTCCAGGCATAAGTCTAAGTGGTTAGCAGAAACAGGACTCCAATGTGAGTCCAATAAGGGAATAATGAATATACTTAATTTATCCTTGTAGAAAAATTCTCTGCCGCCTTCAGGGAGGTGAGACCACAGGGTCCAGCAGTGCTGGATTCAGTGTCTTGCTCAAGGACACTTCAGCAGCACAGATGCATGACAAAGTGGAGGCTTTAAGAATTATAGCAAGTCATTTAGTCACATTTTTATTGTCTTGTTTTTCTTTAAATAAGGTAAAAAAAAAAAAAAGTAAAAATAAAAATAATTTAAAAAATGCCAGTGGGATGAGATAATCCCAACTGTCATTTCCTTGACACGAGCTGTCTAATCTATCTTATTCTGCCCTGTTTCAGCATTTATTCTTGTGTCCAGAAAAAAAAAATCCTGAAGGAAATGAAACTCCACTGCAAATGAGTGTAATCTCATCCAACAAGAAGATTTTTTTCCACCAAAATTCTGAATAAAGGACGAATTGCAGTACAGGTAGAAGAACAGAAGAAAGTCTCTTCTCTCTGTGCTTTAATTCACAAGATCACAGTTAAGTAACAATGACATCTTTAAGAGCTGCTGATAAGCTATTGTAAAGTTGTTGCCTTGATGTTTTGGCTGCTCTGCATCTGTATGGCTGCAGCCTGTAACTGGCAGTGCCCACTAGTGCCTAAGGACTGACCTGCACCTCTTACCTGTGGGAAAGCCAGCACAGCTTCCCTCCACTGGTGTGTCCTAAATTCACCCGTTCCCCTGAGACCCAGCTCTCCATATCACCCAACAGATTGGTCACTAGGATTGCACAATTGAGATTTTAGAACAAGGCATTACTCCGATGTATTGTAAAGACCTCTACACTGACCTGTGCATGGAGGCATAGGAGGGAGACTTTTTACACTCTATTCATCAGAGATGCCACTAACAATTGGCTTGCAGTTTTTCCTATCTCTTTCCGGTATTAAAGAGAATAGAGTGAGAGGTTGGTGGCTGGAGCGCTGACCTTAATCTGAAGGGTTGTGCTGTTATAGGCTGAGGTGAGCCTGGTCAGCTGTGCTATGCCATCCCATTGTCCACCCATAACATCGCTGCAACTGGGGAATGCATACAGAGTGAAGCATTAAATGTAGATCCTCCAACTTTAGCGTCTTACTCACTTGGGAGCCAGTGGAGGAGTTTCAGTCAGATGTGGTTTTCTTTCTGCTACACACTGATATTTCTCCCAGAATACAATATCCATTTGTATTCAATGGAGACTCATGAAAATGATGAAAACACATACAGAGTAGATATTGCACACACAGCAAGAATACAGAAAGACCAGCATGCGCACATTCCTCATGCCTTTTCTTATCCATGGTTAGAATATGGTAAACAAAAAAAGGGGCAAATCTTGCAATCAGTTATTGTTGGCTGACGGATCTGTGCTTGTGAGGCTGTTTGTACTATCTTGCCTGTTTCACATTCTTATTCATGTGAGCAGGGATCAGCATGCATAGCCTACATCAATAGTGTAAACACCACTCAACACTTCTTAAACAAACTCAAATGAATAAATAATATCTCAAGGAGGCGCTTAGACTCAGATCCATAAATTACCCTCCCAGGCCCTGTGCTGTCCTCCATGACACCAGTGTGAGGGAGAGTTCTGCCCATGATTATGTCCCTCTTCTTCATATGCACCAGACTGACAAGCCCATGTCGG
Organism: Myripristis murdjan; assembly: GCF_902150065.1. Taxonomy (NCBI): domain Eukaryota; kingdom Metazoa; phylum Chordata; class Actinopteri; order Holocentriformes; family Holocentridae; genus Myripristis; species Myripristis murdjan. Next base: position 14,799,217 of record NC_044000.1, read on the forward strand.
AGGGGGGTGTGAGGGTGGAGGGCTAGACAGGCCCCTCTGTCTGAGTGCTAATAGATGATTGGAGGCAGGATAGGAGGCTTCAGCTCTCTCTTTCATCCTGGCCTGCTTTTGACCCGGCAAGCCAGCAGTAATCGGCCCGGCGGAGGGGTAATCATTCCCCGCGTGCAGACTCTGATAAGTTGGAACACCTTCCTCGGTGGCGGAGGGAGCTCCTGCGGCCTCTCCCGGTTATCGCTGGCCCTGGCCCCCCTTCAAGAGGCTGCGCTGCCTCCTCTCCCAGGCTCAAAGGCTCCATCAACAGCAGCTCTCTGCACGGCTTTCATCTGACAGAGCACATAAGCCCGTGAAAGGGAGGAGAAATAAACTGGGTTCTATCTCTCAAATTGTGATCTTATGAATTCGATTTGGCCACTTTTAAAATGTAACTACACAATTTGTTATTTTCCCCCGTTTCCCTTTCTCTGTTAATATCTGTGGCGATAAATTGCTTCGATTGACAGGCTCATTTTTTTTGTTGTGCGCCTCTATATTTGTGATAAGGCAGCAAACCGTGGTCACCTGAAGGGGCCGAGAAGTTCTCTGAGGCTGGAGTGCTGCTGCTCGACACCTTTCATGTAAGCTGCTGTGAAAATTGTTTGGCTTATTCTGTTGAGGAAAATCCCCATGTTTTGCTTGATTACATTTTGTTATGGTTTTCCTCCCGTTTTTCAGAGAACTTCTTAAGCCTGCTGAGATTACTGTTTAATAGGGATGATATTGTGCTGGCTTTATTGGGTATTTGCAGCTGTACCGCCGGTTCATTTAATAGCCCGTCCGTTGTTAAAGGGATTACACAGCTGCCACACTCTAGTGTGTACAGTGGGCCTCTGGTGGAAAAAAAGACAACTGCTTGAGATGAGGAAGACAGAAGGCAAAATCTTTTGAGATAGTTTGTCAGAAATCTGTGATCTTACATACAAAGTTTTCCTGCCACATTCAAATAATCTGCTCTCCCCTTTGTGATCTGGCTCTGATGATTTGCCATTCCATATCTAAGTGACCTTTAGAGGGCCAGAGGCACTACCCAACATTGATTAAATAAATTGATCCTCACACATTCAAAGGATATTAATTAGATGAGGAAAACAATTGAATGAACACAAATAGCTTTTGGTTTAAATGCAATAGCAAACAAAAGATTGAAAGGGCTTTGAAAAAACACCCGGTACACACTGAGAGCTGAAGTCGCTTGGTGTGGTTTAGATGGAAAACCCAGTGGAGAACATTTAAATTCACTATAAGATAAGCTATTTTTTTAATCCATTAGCATATCCACCCAATAACAGGAAAAAAAAGGATAAGCAATGAAGTTAATTTTATGGTTTTGTCTTGTACTAAAGTAGCATTATATCTTCATTTAAGATCTTGCTAGAAATATATTTCATATTTTCTTTTTCAAGGCGAAAGAACAAAGCAGCATGATTACTGGTATATTCTGGCCTCGAGATCAATACCTTGTCTGAGTGAATGTGTCATCCTTGAATCAGGATGCATGCTGAGATGTCGTACTTTAGTGGCCTGTGACTTCTCCATGTCAGCGGCAGCTGTCAAATAGGTTTCAATCGAGAGGGCAGAGTCATATGGTATGTGCCAAAGCTAACAGCTGTTAACTATACAACCTGCAGGCTATGAACTGCAACTCTGTCCATTGTCAGTCTTTCCACAGTTAAATATTCCAGGAGGAATTTGTTACAACAAGGCCATACATAACGGGTGAAAACCCTTTACACTAATATTGCTCTCAAAATTGGCAGCATGAGAAGGAGGGACATGAGGGATGCTTGAGAGTGGTAACCTATCCCTCCCAGCCCCCTGGGAGCCACTTGGCCAGCTTTCATCCACATAATTATAATAAATTTGACATTTCATAGATAATATTGATTTCTTTATTTTAGCATTTCACCATAGGTGACAGTCTAGTGTCAAGAATGAAATTTCTATTGATCTTCTGCGCATTAATCCCTCATGTGTATGTGATCATTTTTATAAGACCTTTTACTGCACATAAATCAATATTTCATATTTCCAGCCATGCCAGAGGAGATGTCATATTTGTAAACTGTGTCTTGACACTAGCAATTCCTTTCTTGTTCAGCTGCAACTGTGCAAGACCAGTCAATTTGGGGTGGTGGGAGCAGGGCCACTGGAGGAGAGGGGAGGAGGGGTGGGAGAGGGAGGGAGAGAGAGAATTTGCAATCTCCTGCTTTGGTCTTGCTGGGAGGAGCAGAGACCTACTTGGGATACTTACCACAGCATTGATGATGAAATATCATTTTTAGAATTAATTAGCTTCCACAGTAGTGGGCGCTGTTAATAATGAAAATAAACTGGCAAATCATTCAAATTGATTAGCTCAGTGCTCGCACAGGATATTGAACACTTCTCTAAATTGCCTGTTAATTTCTCTAATTTGTGGCTATATTTCTTTTCTCTCTAGAATGAAGGAGTATCCTTAAATCCCAAGAGTCTGCAAAGACTAATGAATCAGCAATGGAAGCATGTAATAAATATATAAAATACAGTTATAGTTATGTTTCATCCAGTAGTCGTACAACATAAGTAGCCTGTTGTATTTCAGGCATTTTAGTGTAAATTTTCTTAGAATTTTCATTTTTTTCAGAAATATGTTACATTTATTAGTTTGCTTTGATATTAAGATGTACATATTCAGTAAAAGATTTTTAAACCCAAATCACAGAAAAACACCACACTTATTTCCGAGTACAGACAATATTAAAGACAGCAGGTATTTGCTACACACACAATATCTTAGAAGCAAATGCTCTTGGAGCACATTGTCAAAATGAGTGATTTTTTTCTATGATGATTTCAAAAACATTTCCTAAGAAAAAGGAATGTTGCTCTCAGCTCCAGTATAACATGACAATAGCCATGGAGAATGCACAACTGTTTGGTGAAAAATATGATCACCTGAATGGTGCAGACACCTGACCTTTTCTCAGTCTCCCTTAACATGTCCCTTCCATACAATCAGTGCGAGAGCACCGCACAAGAAAGGCCAGTCCATTAAGAGAATATGCTAATTTTGCCATCCACTCCTAATTGATGCCATTTTACCAAGTAAACAAGACTTCTGTCTACAATGGATCTGTTTCTGCCAGTTAAAAGGATATTTCAGATCTGCTTTTTCCTGTAATTTTCTCTCCAAGAGCTATTGGCGTGTCATTATTGCAAATTATAAGTCTCTCCTTTTACAGAGAGGTGCTATTCTTGCTGTGTTTTTTTTTTCACTCCTTAAAGGCCATCCACTATTTTTTGTCAGTCACTGGAGGATCTTCATTCACGTGAAAAGGTGTCAGTGCCTGACTGTTTGAGCATGATGACAGACATGCTGTGGAAGTGTGAGTGACTGCCTGACACCATAGTGGTTTGTCAATGGTGTCAGCAGCACTCTGGCAGCTAACACAGTATTGTCCCAGACACTCTACAGGACAGCAGCACAATATGGGACCCAGACAGCGCATGATGTGTATCTCCACAACCTCTCTCTCATCCTTCAGTCTTTACCACAGGCCGTGACTGAAGGTCTATGAGGATCCCCGATGCGCCGTGTTGCCTAGATTCATCTTCCCTGTCAGCCGCGTAATGCTGTATGAGCTTGTTCCCTCATTCAAGTAATGCTGATGAATCTGCTGTCCAGATGCCTTTTGCTCCACTTTGTTAAAAAAGGGGGATAGACCCATCACAATGTACCTTTGGGTCTGGCCATACACAATCATTTCTCCCCTCAGCCAAATTGTTCTTCAGCGGAGAGGCTTTCAGAGTGTGTGTGTGTGTGTGTGTGTGTGTGTGTATGTTGGGGGGGGGGCATGGACGGGCAGGCAGGGTTGACTGGCACTCAGCACTAAGCTGTCTCTCTGAGGAAAGGGCTGTTTAAAAGGCAGGAGCTGGCAGCGGAGCAGACCTCTCAGCTCCCTGTCTAAATACTGCCTCGGTGTGACTGACAGCAAGGCAACAGCACACTGGCATTCTCCTTTCAGCCACTCAGCAACCCTTTAACAAAAACCAGAGGATTTAACATAAAACTCAGACCATAGTATAACCTCATGCAACATCGCTGCAGTCACAGCTGTTTCAATTAGACATGACAACCTGTCGTTTCGTCGGCGTTAATGTAGTGCCTTGTGATATGACCTCATGTGGTTTTGGAAAAAAAAAAAAAAGTTAAAATTCATGCTGCAACATAGGAATTAATTAGGATGATTTGAATAACTTCACCTATGATGATTTTTGCACATTTAATCACAAAATACTCTTACTCCACGGAGCAAAATGGTTTTCTACTCCTTTCTTTCCTGGTGTGCCTAATGATGACATTTAATCTAAATCAGTTTATGAAAACTTTTCCATGTTTACTTTGAATTCCATCCCCTGGAAACAATGCAAGGCACTGTAGTTTCATTTTTGATTTATTATTTGTTTCAGATTGACCTTTCCAAATTAAATTTTTAGATATATAAAATGTTCTTTTCCCATACAAGGGGACAAACAACAGTCATCAACAGGCAAAAGTAGACATTGTAAATGTTGCAAATGCTTAATAGCGCAGAATTAACAATCTATGTGGTTTTGCTGGATTAAATTACAGGGATATTTTGCTATTTCATGATGCACTTAGGAATGACGAAGTACAGATATAAGTATTGATTTTTTTCTCCCCATAACCAGATAAACAATATGTATATGTATGTATTTGCAGGGTAAATTGAATCAAAATGCACATATTACATTGAGGGCCCTAGAAGACTGACAGCAATTGAATTTGGCAGTCAAGAATTTAGTTAAAGAGTTAAAGACCTTTGATCTACCGTTTGACAAAATAATATCACAGTGCACCGTGGAAGATATTTATGGCTGTATTTATGGATATATTTTCCCTTTGTTATTGCTGTCTTGTTTTTTTTTTTTTCCACATGATTTTTTTTAACTGCTCGCTCTCACTCTCAGTTTAGCAGTATGCATGTGCATGTTTACATTTGCATGCTATGACACATGAATATATATGTGTGGGTGTGCGTTTGTGCACTTGCCTGCTTGTGCATGTGCGTGTTTGCATGCAGGTATGTGAATGCCAACAGAAGGAAAGCCTGTGTGTGTGTGTGTGTATTCTATACACTGGTATGGGTGTATGTTGTACATGTGTATGTGTGTGTGGTGAGGCGAGCGTGAGGGGGATTGTCTCCAAATGAGAGAGAGAGAGAGAGAGGTAGCAGAGGACGATAGCTATGTTTGTGTGGATTAATAACTATTAATTCTCCTTTTGACTGTAATTGATGCTTAAATCTCCGCTTGCCTCCTCCTCCCGGCAGACCTCTTGTCCCCCCCGTCAATTCTGTCCTTCTAATAAGGGCATTATTCCAAGGGATTTCATGCATTCTGATAAATCAAATTAGAAGGCCAGTGACTTAGATAGATTGCAGCTAGTAATTAGAGAATCCTCAATGCCTTACTCACTGCCACTCATTTACAAGAGTCTTTGTTATCTACCTATCTGGGCGCAGCATGAGGCACTGTGTGTTTGCATCACTTTTCCCCCTCTTAAAATTCCATCCTTATGTCACCAGAGAGACAGATCCCAGACCATTTCTTGTCACCCACAGTAGCACCCGATGCAATGGACAGCGCAGTGGGACGGCCATTAATTGGAGCAACTTGGGGTGGTAAGTACCCACGTGTGTGTCAGTGACATGCAAGAACAAGGAGATGGGCTGACACGGGGAGACAGGGGACACCCTGGGCCAGGCTGCACCTCCGCCTGCCCCCCCTCCAACCCTCCCAACCCTCACCATCCGCCCCCTCCTCTGCCCCTCGCCCTCTCTCCCTGCCCTCTGGAAACAACACCATGTTCCTGATACTGAGTCAATGGTCACTATCCATGTCAGCAGGAGAGTCTTGTTCACATGCCACAAATGTTGTGTGTGTGTGTGTGTGTGTGTGTGTGTGTGTGTGCGTGTGTGTGCGTGTGTGTATGGGTGGGTGCCTGTGCACTTATGTGTATATCTGTTTTGAAAATGAGTACAATAATTATGAACTGGTCAGATGATCAAAACTTCTGCACACTTTTAGCAAAATAAGCTGTTAATAAATGTGTTATAAAGTCAAGTTGAACCTATTGCATTAAATAGTTGAGGTGCATTATGCAAAACTGAGCGTTGATTCACACGAAGACTGTTTCAGCTCAACAATGGAATTTATCAGTGAGACAATGAGAACCATGTAGATGCAACCACTGAATTTCATCCTCACTTTATTCAACCCTCTACAATTTTGCACAATGCACCTTTAAACATAAAAGAACCATTAACTTTCACGTTTTTCATATGCTGGTCTTCCAAAAAAATGACAATTGCAGAACTGCAAACTGTACAAAATGCTGCTGGCTGGGATTTTACAGGTACAAAAAAGAGGGACCACATCATACTGGTGTTGAGCGATTTGTGCTAACTTCCGGTATCTGGCAAAATTGATTTTAAAATTCTTCCTTTAGTTTTTATGGTCCAGCATCTGCAGACTTCCTGACATTTTTTTTTTTTTATCTTTTTTTTATTCAGAGATCCTCCACTGCACATCTTGTAAGCATACCCAAGGTTTGGGGTCGCTGCCTTTACCTATGCTATTATGCCCCAAAAACGTGGGAAACGCTGCTGTTTAGTGTTAGACAGGTTAGCTCTGAGGGCAGCTTTAAGAAACAGCTCATATTTTTGAGTCTACCCTGTAACAAGCTGTTTTTTATATTTCATTTATTCTTTAGCCTTCTCCTATTTTATGTGTTTTAACATATCATATCAATTTTGTTGTAAAATGCTGTAAAAATATAAAATGTTGTAAAATGCTTTGCTGTAAAATATTGTTTTAAATCATTTTTAGGCTTATTTTAACATGATGCTGAATTGTGAAGCACTTGCAGCTGTGTTCCATGCATGCGTGCATGCATGCTTCCATGCATGGAAGGTGCTACATGCTATATTTGTTCATTCATTCAGTAATGAACATGTTTTCAGATGTACACTACAATCCTCTTGCAGTCCAAAATGCTGAGCCTTGTGTTTCTTCCTGATCTTTACGGTATCCCCTGCATGACATTTTTCTTTCTTTCTCCTCCACTTTCTCTGCACCCCTATCACAAACAGCTCTGACAGAGATCACTTTTCTTCTTTTAAAAGGATGAATGAATATAAAAAAGCACAGCGAAACGGAGCACAAGAGGCATCAGTTCCTTTGATTCATGAAGGCTGGGAGTTTGATGGTCCAGCTTCTCTCTCTAGCCTGCACGCCTGCTCTTTCCCAAGCACTCTAATGGAGAACTGCAGTCAGCTCACAGTGACACCGTCAAGCCATCAGGAATGGCTGATTATGGTGCTAAATATTGATCCCTGCCTCACATGTGTCAAAATTCCCCCCACCCTTAATTAGAATTTCCCCTCCGCGCCATACAGGAACTAACCGAATATATTAACGGACTTCATGAGGAGGAGGGGAGCGCTGCTAGCGGGGCATAATTGTGACCTCTTGTCTTGTCTCTTCTCTCCTGAGTTTTGAGATGACTCCCAACTGTCTGTCTGACGCTCCCAGCCTCTGTGATAATCAGACTTATTTTCCTCGTCTTATCACAGGATGATCGGCCTGCCTTCCCTGCTCTCCCTTCCCCTCTCCCCCCTTTTCTTGTCCCTGCTCTTACCCCTCCTCCTCCACCTTGTCCTGTCCAGGCTCCTCTCATTTTTCCTGCCACTGTTAGAGGGGGAGTGTCTTGAAATAATGTGATTATATGTGGACACTGGATTTGCCCAGGAAACTAGACAATGAATTTGTCTACTGGATTTATGCTCTTATTAAAAAACTTTAAATGAAATGAATATCTTAATGTCCTTATAATGGCTTTAATAAACTATGTGTTCGGCATTGATGCTGCTAAGAGATTTGTACCCCTGTATTTCTGCATATTAACACAAGGGGAAATTTAGTATTTTAACAGTTCAGTGGTATTGTGGTCGAGGAATCCACACTTGGATTTAGAGTTTGTGAGTTTTATTCCCAGTCAGGTCATAGAATTAAACCCAACAGCATAAAATTACCACAAGAGGGTTAATAACAATTATCAGACACACATATTACTGTTTCATCCACAGTGAGTGGATAGAGGGATCTTACTTTTGAATATCTGACAGGTATTTGAAAACAGCTCATGTGACACTACGAAGGTCTAAACTTTCGACTGAATTCAGTCAGCAGATTTTTACAAACTTTATCCTCCATACACTGCACCAAATCTCCATCTTCACAGGTCAGGTAGTTCCATATTCAGTCTTAAAATCATGTTTTTAATACAGTAATTGATACAAATAGATGATCCTGCTTGTCTGCAATGCCAATCAACTTGTTTCCAGAATTTTCTTGCTTCAAGTATCATTTTCTGGATTCTCGTAGGCTGATCTGCCTTGTTCTGCCGTGTTTCAGTGTGTTGATTCTTGTTCCCAGAAAAATTCCTGAAACAAAATGCCTGGGAAACGTGGGATTATCTCATCCCACTGGCAGATTTTCCTACTAGTTTTAAGAAAAACAAACAAAATGACTTATTAACATGGAGATTTCTGCAGTGTCACAGTCCAGTGAAATGCATCTAGATTCTTTTATATCCTATGGCCGATTTCTGAGCATTAGAGGTCAGAAATGTAAAAACTGCTTTTCCTTTCAGCTGTGTCTACGCAGTTGCCACCTCTTTTTTGGATTCCAGAGGACTCTCTTTAAGCAGGGAATCCGTATTTCTAACCTTCTCCCTCCACATCTCCAGCTCTTTATTCATCTTTTCCTTCCTTTCCCACCCCATCTCTTCCCATTCTTGCTTTGCCCTTTCACCCCCTTCACCTCACTTTCTCTCCCTCTCTTTGGTTAGGAGGCAGCGGTCCTCATTACAGGGCCCTGGCAGGCTTGCCGTCAGCTGCATTCTGGCGAAAGTCGAGTGCCACAAGGTGCCTTTTTCTATTTGTTTGTTTCATGCTACACTGCACCAGCCACTGACCTGTGGTAGCCATGTCGCACAAGATGGAGGCAGGTTCATCCAATCAAAGGAGGGCTGAAAATTAACACTGATCTTTCCATTTCTGAAGAGGGACTATGGTGAAAGGCAATTTCATGCCCATGGTGTGGATTTAGATTTTTTTTTCTCAATATTTTATTCATTGTGTTATTTTTCTGCCTTATTTTTCTGTTTACTTAAATGTTTAATTTTACATATATGTTCATTTTGTATTACATAAAAAGGACTCTGGTTTATACAAACAACAACACACAAATAGCGAAACAAAGTTTAACTTCATCATTCACTCTTATACCGTCCAAAACTGTCTCGGTCCAAAATGTTAAAAAAACAAAACACACTGGATATCTTGAAATATTTTATTTTTATATGACAGACTTAGAAATTATTTTACACTGTGAATTCAACCTGAATGCCTTAGCCTGCATTTCAGTGTATGCAATATTCATAGTTGATCCATTGACTGCTATTCAAGCGGGAACTATTTGAAGAGGGAAAGTTCATGTGCATTTTTGATGGATTGTGCATGTCTTACCCTACTCTATATGGATAGAGAGCTTGTTTGAAGGTCAGTGATTCTCTTCAGTGAGAGTCTCTTCCATGCTCCTTTTGGGGGGGAAAGAATATCTCTGTCTTCACTCCATATTTCTCCAGCGCTTCTAGGATGACTAGGTTGGATGACCTTGAATCCTCACAGAGATGAATCTCTTTCTTCCTCTTTCTTCTCTTTTTCTCAGGGAACTCTGTCATGAAGAAGAAAGACAAGGAGCTCCTCTCTTCATGCTGTGTGGTTTTACCACCTCCTTTCATGTAAAATATCCACTTTTCCCACACTCAAGCTGTTTATGTCTTTGATATTTCATGTAAGAGATTTTTACCATATGTGTGGTGATAACAAACTACAACACTCACATAATATTTAAGCTATTTGTCCTCTTTTGCCTTGCCTTGCAGCTGCATATATTCACCAACTAATGCCAATCCCAGCAGTGGGACACCAAATATGTTCTGCTGAGTTCCAGCGAGATGTATATAGAGTGGTACACAAGTCATCTAGATATTTTCTTTTTGATATGATGCTGCAGCCATGAAACAGTGACCTTTTGGGTTTGAATATTTCACTCAATAAAGAAAAATTGTCATGTGGTTTCAGTGAAGTGTCACAACAAGATATATACATAATAATAATAATAATAATAATAAAAACATGAATTTGTTGTAAAATATGGTAAGACTTTTTTTCTAACTTTGAGGCTGCTTAAGGGGAAATCTAAGGGGAAATCAGATTTCAAGGGGTTAGAGCTTAAGGCTGTTGACAACCAATCACTTTCCCACTGACTTCAAGTAAATCCTGACAATGTTTAGAATGAGTGTTTTTTTTTTTTTTTTTTTTTTTTGGGGTGTGTGTGTGTGTCTGTGTCTGTGTGTGTGTCTGTGTGTGTGTGTGCATGCCTTTGTCTTAGCATGTAGGAACAAGGGGTTGAACAGGGGTTGAGTGGATCCAGAGAGCTGGCAGGTGCATTATTGCAGCAGGCTCTGCCTAGCTTGACGTGTGTGTTCCTAATCTCCTAGTGATATGACAAAGCTGTGTGGGAGCCTTGGCTGGATCTCTTCTGTATGCTGTGTGTGACACGCACACTTACACACACACATACGCACTCTGCAAGCCCCACACCCATCCTCTCCCGCCTGTCCAACACAGACACATGCACTCATTCTCACTTGCGTTGCCCTCTTGACCCTGTGGGGACTTACCGCGAGGAACGTCCACCTCCTGGCACCCTCTCGCTGTAGATGTGAATCTGTTTGTGCTATGGAAGCTTTATATGGCCATCATAACATTCATTCAGTTGTCAAAACGCACACATGTATGCATTCATGCACACACAAATACACACAGAGAGCAAACAACATCAGAGAGGGGGACCTGAACGCACCGCGAATTCAGTAACAATTTCAAGCCTGTTTAGCTCCAGCTAGGCCAATGTAGGAGAATGCAACGTGGTTGTAACCATTTGACCTGGGCTGCTGTGGAATAGATTACATTAAAGCAAGCTCTTTTACCTTCTATTCCTGTCTTGATTTAATCTGTGGAGTAGTTCAGCTTCTTGGAAACTCAACAGCAAACATACACGGCAGACAAGGGCTGCATAGCTCCACCACCTATAGGCACTAATTTGAAGAAACCGCTCCTTTTTTTCCCCAGTTATGCTTGTTTTAGTATCATCTGTGGACAGCATAGACAGAGGCCTTGGGCTTGGTCCTCATTATAATTGGTTTTCTGCTTGAACTTTCAAAAACTGTCACATCAAAACAAGAAAAATATTTCCTCTGTTTTCTTTTGATTTGATTTGGCTATAGGCTTTGCATTCAGATGAGCTTCTCGACAAAGTTGTCTTTGGCATCGGTTTCTACATTTCTTCCAAATAATGTAAACAGCCTCCATTATATATTCATAATTGCCCTGATATGTGCCTGATTTAGGACATTTTTTAAACACAGATTGCTTTAATCTGCACCAATTTCATCCTCAGTTTAGCTAAACTAAAATTTTAAGAAGATAGAAGACCACGCCTAGTTAAAAAACAACAGCAACAAAAAAAAGAAATAAATAAAAAAATAAAAAAAGTGCTGGTCTCAGTTTGCAGGCCCTCCCCCACTCACACACATACACACACTTATTTGACTTGAAGACATGAACAGATTACATGTGCATGGGTGTGTTTCATGTGTTTCACTTCACATGGAGCAGGAGCACAAACTGTAACACAGGACGAGGGCAAATTCTTGTTGGACCCGTGCCGATGCATCTGACCGTGCTGACATTTTGTGCAGTGACATCATCAGAGGGAAGGATAGTTTGTAGCCATGCATTCAATCAAATTGTCATAGTTTAAGGTGTAAATAGAGCAGATCACACACACAGAAACAGGTCAACAGCAGCCTTTTTGAATATCTTTAGGATTTTTCAAAAAATTTGCAGCATTACAAATTCAAGGGGGATTTATTATTTAGTGCGCTGCCATTACAACATTTTCTAAAAAAAAGCCTTCTTGGTGATACCTGACACTTGTCATCAAAAACATGTTCGTCTGTAATCTGTGTTTTTACAGTTTGTTCCTCAGTCTCCTCCAGCTTCGCCCCAGAGACCTGTATGCATCATTTGAGGCTCATACAATTCACTGCTTCCCATGCCACCGGCTCCTACCGGCCAGATAGAGGCATTTTTCGCCACTTAGAAACACACTCCGAGTCCGATCCCTTCCTCCTTAATATGTCCTCTATTACCATCAGGCATTTATGCCTGTTTTTTCTACTTCAGTAACCACTGAGCGCTGGCTTCATTAAAACTAATTGAATCGGAAACATGTCTGCCTTAGGAAACATTAACTCTTTCTATAAAGGAAATTTCCGATTTCATTTTGTCAATAAGGTCAAAGGACTCAGCTTGTGTGTTCAATACTGATGCATGTTGTGCCCATAAACTTAAACTGTAGGGCTATGTCACTGGTATGCACAGTCTATGTAACCAGGCCACTGGGGTTTCTGGTGGTGATATGTTCATTTGTAAGTCTCACCATTCCATTTCTGCATCTTTGCAGAAATGGAATACCACCATAAGGTCCAGTCAATTTCACTGCATTATTAATTTCTTGTGGTTTGCAGAATTGCCTCGGTACAAACACCGCATTAATGGATTTTGCTGACCACACTTGAAACAATAATTTGATGGCATCCGTCAGAAATCAGTGCGCAATTACAGACTATACACAGCTGTTTAATATGAAGTAAATATTTATGAGTGATCTGACTAGACATCAAGTTCAGTCAATCTTCTTTGAAAGGATCTTTGCAAATGATTAACCTCATTTTACTGGTGCTGTCTGGCTTGGTAATGGCCATTAGAGCTAAGAAGGACTGAGGCCTTTGATTTTTGGCTCCTCATCATTCACAGCTTGTCGCATCCCTTCATCCTTCATACATGGCTGCTGAATTGATTGTCTGTTTAGTCCTATGAATGATAAAGCTGCTCTGGGCCACAGGCTGAGAGAGACAGACAGGGCCCACCTCCATCTATATGCAAGGTGCTTTTCTTTCTTCTTTCTTTTTTTGCCTCACCACTTGAAAATCAGCTTTTTGCATTATTTATTCGACAATCATGAGCATTTCAATATGGTAAATCAAATAAGTCACAGTAATATAACTATAGACACTCATACCCATAAGGCCATGCACTCATCATTCAGCTCATTATTCATTCATATTGGTTTGTGCTATAGTTGCCGGGCCTCATGGGATTCATAAGTTGTGTACTCAACATGTTTTAACACCAGCTCAGAAGTGCTCGCAGCTGCCCTGTGCCTAAACAGTGGAAACACAACATAAAAAAAAGTCAATTGTGAAGGTGGCCTGGATGCAGATCACTGGATAATGTGAAATGATCAAGGAGTGCTGAGGATAGGATGGGAGTATTACTCAAATAATTTACACCCTAGAACATGGTGACATGAAAATAATTGAAAGGTTGAAGACACTGACAATGTTAAAACAGCAGTGTACACTGACTTAAGTTACTTGAAACATTTTCAGTTGGTGAATGAGTCTGCAACGTAATAAACATCTCATGGCATTTTGTTTATAAAAATGCCTAAAGATCTATTTCAAATATTTTCAGAAGTATAACTTTAGATGAAATGATTAAGTGCCTCAAAATGACTTTTTTACATAATTCATAAAATGTAAAGAAAGATAATGATATGTTGCCATGATTTCCTCAAGGTTTGTTTTTTTTGCCAAAGTTAATTAACAGGCAACATCATTGTACATTATGCACTACAGCAGTATGTATCATGTTTCCTCTCTGTCTCCCAGTAACTGGCTGCAGCACTCTGGTCTTTACTGCTATTTAAAAAAAAAAAAAAAAAAAAAACAATATTTCACCTTGAGCCACTCCATCAAAACAGCACTACAGCAGTGATGTGAGCAGCGGTGAGGTTTCCTCTTCAAATGTGTGCCAAGTCCTCATATGGTGCAAAGGTGAAAGGTCAAGTGCTCTCTCACCATGGGGATCAGATGAATCAAAAGGTCCAGCTTATCTTGGTTTCCTAACATGGTAATTCATACATTAGACCCTCATCCTAAAACTAAGTCACTGCCGATATTGTCAACATAAGAACCCTTACAAGAGTCGACAGGACTCTATATTACAGCCAAGCAAAAATGTGTCCTTTGTAGTTAGGGCATGGCTCCCGATAGAATAGTTGATATTAACGGTCATTTCAAATATACTACCACAGCATCCCTGCCAGCAGACTAACATACTTATAGCTGCAGCGCTCAGCTCCTCAAATCCACCTATATCGCACACACGAGCCTGTCAAACTGCATCATAAAGTCATAAAATTAGACAAAAATGCAGCCATGTGCAGCTGTGCATGCAGCACGACCCATGATCATCACTCTGTGTGTGGGCTTATGTGTGTGTGTGTGTATGTGTGTGTGTGTGTGTGTGTGTGTGTGAGTGTGTGTGTAAAATGGTGCTACTGCAATTGTGAAGCAGCACTCTCAGAAGCTTGGATGCAGGCTTGTAATTTGGAGCCTTTCTCAGTTCCTCTACAAGCACTTAGCAGCAGATACAGGCACTGTTCCTCTCACAGAGACAGGCACACGGCTACCTTTACCTGCTGGCTTCAGCTCAGGCAGTTCTTTCTCCTCTGCGGAAGCCAAAGACATGACTGAACAACAGCAGTAGCCTATATTTCATTTCATTACTGTAAACCTACTTACACTGACATGAAAATGTCTAGTAACCTTCCACTGATGTGAAGCGTGGGGTGGAAATTAAGTCATAGGCCCAAGATCTTAATGAATTTTGATTCAAAATCCCCTAGCATATTCATGCACAAACACTGACAGAAGTATTTGCTACATGTGTCATATTTTATTGTGTAGAGATAGACATTAAAAATCTAACTGTAGTTTGAGTCAATAGAAGGAACTTGTGACATTGTAACGCACCCTTATTTCAACAGATCTGCTAAATGTCAGCAAACCGGTTCTGAATGTAATCCCAATTTGCCTTGGAATTAGTACTTTACAGTGACGATCTAATTATTTAGACAATTTATTGCCTCCTGCTAATATCTCTCAAAAGAAGCTGTTCCTTTCAGCTTGATCATGTGATAAATGTGGGATCATTCTGGATAAGTCCCAGACATCGCCTCGGAGCCTGGCGTCACTTCTCTGCTCGGATCCAGTGAAGGAGAGAGACTCTGACAGCAGCACGGTTTTAATTCGTGGCCAATCGATGCCGTAGATGTTACTTTTTTTTTAATGTCTTACATGTTTGCAAAGTATAGACTACAATATGCAAATTAGATGCGCAACAAAATCCAAAAGTAATTTGAAGTGCATTTGTATTTTGCCAGTCCTTAAATTGGAGTAAAGGATATAAGACCCTTTTTTAACCAAAGTGTAATCTGTGTGATTTGGTGATTTAAAGCCTTATAAAGAGCGAAGCTGCATAGGAAATCTGAATAGCACAGGGGCTCAGAGTTTACGTCCCGCGAGGGGTTGAGGGGCGACGGGGGCAGTAACAGGTTTCTCATGAAACTACAATAAAGCAACAAACTATTCAGTCCGAGCTATTTCAAACAGCACATGCCTTCTCTTTCGCTCGATCCGCCTCTCTTTAAAGTCAACCTGTATTAAATGACTTGATTGTGCCAAAATGTCTTTCTGAGCCAAAGGAATTTCAAAATTAGTCAGAGATGCGCTTTGTGTCCGGCAGCAGGACATGGGCCTGCACCTGTGCTGAAGCGTCAAGGAACAAGCAGCTCTTAAATCTCACGTTTCCAGCTCTTTTCAGCGACACTCTCTGTACAGATGTGTTTGTTTGTAGTGGTCTTTTGTTTCAGTCGGTCCTCTGCTCAACGAAATTTGGTGACTTAAATGCGCTGGAAAAGGACTGTTTGGTTATGGTGATGTCTGCCTGGTCGGCGTGGCAAGATAGGATCATTGTCTACATTTGCATAATACAGGTGATGTCAGATGAAATGGTGGAAATAGCCACAGAAATTATTTCTCAGTTGAATAAAGATAATTCGAAAGTGAAGATTTATTATTATTATTGTAAATATTATTTTAATCCTTATTCAACAAGTTTTTGAGTCCAATCAGAAAGTCAAACTTTTATTCGCATCAGCTCGCGTCAAGGAATATCCGGCGGCTCTGATTTATAAATTCTGAGTTTCTGTTTTGGTAGATTTTAGGACTGAATGTGTAATCCAAACGAAGAATAGCCTATGATATGAATTAAGCCGACGTCTAATACAAATAGACATTATACAATGAGGAGGTGGCTTGTTGTGTCTAACCTCATTCATCGCCTTAAAAGCCTTTGATAAAAAGCTATTTTTTTTTTAAATTATTCAAATATTCGAAATGCGCGGAAGAGAAAAGTTTTAGGTGGTTTCCAAATTAGATGTGTATTAAAATGTTATTTTGATAACTGAAATTTCTGCTCCATGGGCGGAAGAATAAAATGAGCAAATACTGAGATGTGATTTTTTTTTTCTGCAGTAACAGATTTTTGTTTAAACAAAACAGACAATTCAAACTTTTAAAATAAAACAGCAGTGGGCCTGAACATCATTTGCGAGAAGCTGATAGTTTTTAAAAACAAGAAATTATTTTACCTACATGGACTAAATGGGTCTATATAGGCTACTTTTACAGTAGCTTTAGTTAAACTTGAATTTCAGTGGCCTGCCAGTAAAGTATAATTAATTATTGCATCATTAAATTGCGCATGTCTTTGCTCAGTCAGTGACTGTAAACGTTGTTTATAACAGGCATTAATATTTAGCGAAGGGGTAAAAGAAAATTAAGCATTTAGTTAGAACTCAAATGATACATTTTATTTCCTCCTGGTGCTGAAGTGGGCTATTTCGATCAGGAAAATTGTATTTTGAGGAACAAATTAATTTCAGAGAACTTATTTAGCAAAGAATTGATTTAAAAGTTTTATTTGTAAACATTAAATATTTCTTTCTCTCTAAAGGTTTTGAATTCGGCACCAAATGCGTTGCAGTAGTCTAAATACATCATATGATGGCAAGGATGTAGGCCTATCACACACTCATGAACCTTTGATATAAGATGGAGTTTTCATTTCCAAACGTGTTAAATCATAACTACCTAGACGTATATAAGACATGAAACATAGACAACGTGCTCAGCATGAATTTTGGATGGATTGAAATCGTTTAAATTGCACCATGCTTAGTGTAGCTCTTGGCAATAGAAATAATAAATATATAGAAACGTTTATATTCAACAGCAACAATACTTACAACACATACAAACAAGGAATGTCTGACAGTTTTACAAACACCATGGGTCCCTCATTTTCTATACAGATGAGATACTTTTCCACATATGCGTCATACATAAAAGGTGTGCCAGTACTACGAATCTGTATCAAATCTAGCAGACTACATAGTGTCCGGTATATATTGTATATAGACATCACCTCAGCAAGTGCCTATAAAACCTAGAACATGCGTTGTCTTTTCTTTCAAACCTTGGGATCCTGACAGAAACACATAGGCACGAGTCATAAAAGAAAAAAAAAAGAAAAAGAAAAGAAATCTCTTCATTATAACAAACTTTATACACGTTATAAATTGATGCATTGGACGCATCACATAATCTATCATAATATACAGTGTGTGTATATATAAATGGAATATATTACATCTGAGTATGCTTAATCAGTGGAGCTGATGTTAAATAAACAGTAAGTGATAATTGCAAGACCGGATTAATTTTGTTGACAATTTGTCCATTTGGAGAGAAATTCCCCGCGGTGATTCATTCATTTGGCACTCACAATAATTTCAAGGAATTACATGGCAATCAAAACGAGGGCTCAGTTCTTTGTTTTCATCCTGTTAATCTTTTTTTTCCTCATGAATCCTTACTCATAATAGGTATTGTTGTTCTAATAGCCTACGGAGCTTGCAAATATTCAGAAATAATATGTTAAAAATCTGTCAGGCTGACTCAAACAGAGTCTTTGGAAGTTCTTTGAGGTCTCGCCATTGAGCCAAAGCGTCAAACTCAGAAAGGTAGAGTGTCGAGGAAAAGTTTGTCAATTATTGCTGGCGGTGGGACTAGGTCTTCTAGTTTTAAGTAAAAGATACGCTGCAGACCTTGGGTACAGAGTGTGCGGAGTTCAGGGAGCTTTCCCAAGAGTTTTGACAAGTAGTTGGGACGATTCAATCCACCGCCATTGAATGTCACTTGATCTTTGAGGCAGTTGACTATCTTGTTTTGAAGATCCTCAACTCTCTTGGGTTCTTTAAGCCCGTGTCGCTCTGAAATGTAAACACATCAAGAAGAACCGACTCAGTTATTCAGAAAATAATTTCCGAGAAAGCAGTCTCCCCTGTATTGCATGCGCAGTTGAAACTTAACATTTCCAGATGACAGTTTTTACGCACCTGTTACCATGGCCAGCGCCGCGATGCAGGAGAAAGCTGAGATGTCTATATTCATGCTCTGCAAGTTAGAAGAAAACTCCACGATAGCGTCCACCCATTCCCCAAATCCACGGACGCACTGTAGCCTGTGTAAGACCACTCCATTACAAAAAATAAGTTTGCCTTCCACCGGGTTGGACCTGCAATTAATAACAAAGTGTCATTAATTACCGTTGGCTATAAATGGGAATTTAAGAGCCTCCTAATTATTGGGCAGCTAATAAAACCCAAAGCAGTGAAGCCTGAAGGAGGGGCTGGTGTTCATCCAGGGCTTAGGTTATTTTTGTAATTACGCAGCTTACCTGTATGCCAGTCGCAGAACAAAAAGCTCAAGGAAGGCTGATTCGAAGAGGAGATCTTGGTCTTGTTTTGGTAGATCACAAAACCCGGGGATCTTCTCCGCCCAGCCTCGGATAATCTCCATGGAGCCCGTCAGAAGATCATAGAACTGCTGGATGTGCTGAGTGTCGTCTCCAGTCATTTGGTAGTCAGGGTTAGCCTGGAACTGGAATTTAATTTAAACAGCGCTTTAATGAGGTCCTTTAAAATATATAATCCGTGAAATTGCAAAAGCCCATTTCCAGGAGAGAGAGTGCTTTTTTACTATTAAATTCATGTCTTCTTTTTATTGAGTTCTCAATTTCAAAGCAATTTACTTAGTAAAATATGCCACATTAAAAGCCGGACAAAGTTAGGAATGCAGGGATGTATCGCACAAAACTTTTCAAGGTAATAAACTGTTGCCAAAAGCAGGTCTAAATTAAAGAGACCGTCAGTCCTTTTGTTACTCCTTTATCCTCCCAAACTAATGGTAGAACTTTTTTATGTGTATGTTTTTTTCTGGAATTGTTCTTTACTCACTCTGGAGTAGTCCAGCGCAGACATGGAGGGGTTGGAGTCCACATGGGCCCTAACAAGTGCGCTTATGAGGCTCACCGGCGGCGAGGGTGGGGATGGCTCCTGGGGGCTTTTAGGTTTGGATGGTAGGCGTCCTCTTCGACCTTTTAGATTAGCCGTCCGGACAACTGTGTTTGGAGTACGATATGATATATATAAGTCATTATTATATCCTCTTAATGTCGTGCGTAAAAGGTTAAATTCTGATAAAATAGTAATCCCACACTCTGCATTACGCACAGGACATTCCATTATATCAGCGTGAAAATATAAACGGTTCGACTGCCATAATTTAATCCATGGCCTAAACATACCTTCTTTCACCATTCCGACGACAAGGCACTTCTGGAAACGGCAGTACTGGCAACGATTTCTTCGGCGTTTGTCAACAGGACAGTTTTTATTTGCTAAACACACGTATTTTGCATTTTTCTGAACAGTGCGCTGTAAAAAAGAAAGAAAGAAAGAAAAACATAAATTCAGCATGTGGGCCTATGTCAGAGACGTGTAGAACACGGACTATGCATTGCTGTATAACTGCTGCAAACATGATGTTGAAAAGATGAAAACGATATTATATCTGTCTCATCTCCTGTTTGGGACTGTTCAGTATGCGCCGAACAAGAGGGGATAGACATTCAGCAAATACAAATTCGTGGTCATTCATATTTTACCCATTCCTCTGAGATAAGCTCTGTGTGAATACGAGTAGGCGTTTTTTCAAATGGAATTTGATATTAACTGATATAAAGTTTTTACGCATGCACTTTAAACTGTTGCATGATAATATCAGCCATATTTTACACAGCGGGTAGCCTGCATTGAAAATGTGATGTCATTAAATTTGTATGTAATTTCAACAGAAATGAACACACGGGTATAGTGCATAATAGGAAGCATGCTGCATGTCTTGCAAATAATAACAGTAACGCCGATTCATGATTTTGCTGTCAGCCCACCTTGAAAAATCCTTTGCAGCCCTCGCAGGTTCTCACTCCATAGTGCTGGCAGGCTGCGTTGTCCCCACATACTGCACACAGACCCTCGTTTGATGGAGATCCTCGGGACGGGGGCGATGGTACTTGGCTGTCCATCAGCTGGTGGCCATGGCCGAGCTGAAGGGAGTGAGGAAAGGCCAGGCCAGCCTGTTTCCTTATGGCGCTGGGTACCGCGAAGCTCTGGCTGTCGAGGCCACGGTGCGCGCCTGGGTTGTCGTGGTTCATGGAGACGTGCAGCGGGCCGTCGAACCGCATCTGACAGCTAGAAACAGGAGTACCAGGGGGAGACTGCTTGAAGGAGAACAGCGAAAGCCTCGACACCGGATTCTTGCGCTGGTCTATCATATGAGAAGTTGCCGCAACATAGTTCTGGTGGAAACTATGGAGGGAGCTCGGATCCTCCCACATGTGATTTGGCTGAACCTGGAAGTTTGGCGTACTTGGGGCATGAGGCGAGGAGGGTTTGAAGTACATAGGCCCAGAGTGAGCCATCATTTCTTCCGACTGAGGTGGCAAGTGGCTCTGCTGATGGTAGCTGTGCATCTGGACTTCCTCCACCTTGATAGAGGACTGTTCTCCAGAGTGGGGCATTTGATACAGACAGGGCGGTTTAACGTCGTAACTGGTGTTATAGTTGTCCATGAATGTACTGAAACTAGGGAGAGAAGTAGTAGCTGTGATCTCAGTGTTGGTCAAGTCCATGCTAAACTTAACAAACTCAGGTGTTAAGAAGTCGCAGCTGTATTCTCCTGCGGTATGGTAGCTGTAGCTCTGGGAAGCAGGACTAGCTCCTTGAGGTGATGATCCATACTGAGCCTGAACGCAGGGCATGGCTGAAAACCAAATGGGCAAAAACTCCTCAGAATTCCTAAAATAAAAGCTGTTCCAACTGCAAGCTATATTATCTTTAAAGTTTTATAAATTAAGGAGATATCATTTTACTTTGCACAATTATGTGACAGCACTTTATGTATTTAAATTAGAAACAAAAATAAATATGCAACAATATAAAATCTGCATTGTGTAGTAGTAAATAATTTGCCATAGCCTACCTCAAGTCTTCTGACAGTTTTTCGGTGACACTTGAAATGGGTAATGTCAGGAGTTGTATGGGGGTCAGGATTCAAGAAAACGGCTCTGTTCTGGAATCTTCCCCTAATAAAATAGACAACTTTTACATTTACTAGTTTATAAAATAAAGTGTCCTCTAAAGATGATCATAAATTCCACACATCAGTCAGAATCAAGATAGACAATTACGCACAAAGTGTAACCAATTTTGATTACTGTTATTACGCATAACCTCACAAAGGTGGTTAATGAACGAGGGTAGATTATTTAATATGTGCATATAGAAATTAAACAACACAAGACGATTTTTCTTTGTTTTTCCATTATAAATGACAGCGCCGTTCAGCATGAATAGAACAACTTCGCGTAATTCACACCGGTGACTTTCAAAACTTCTGGCCACAAACAACGAGAATGCTGAAAATTCCCGTTAAACATCAAACACACCGCATAGATCTCAGCACGATGAGCAACAACTCAATACTGTGTCATGCCAACTTGACAGTGAAGGGAGCCGTAGAATACAAAACTGGTTTAAATGGCTCGAATCAAAGTGGCACAAGTAAAGCGCAG
Source organism: Myripristis murdjan (assembly GCF_902150065.1). Taxonomy (NCBI): domain Eukaryota; kingdom Metazoa; phylum Chordata; class Actinopteri; order Holocentriformes; family Holocentridae; genus Myripristis; species Myripristis murdjan. The sequence continues at coordinate 14,821,395 of NC_044000.1, forward strand.
GCACGGCGTGGAAATAAATAGACAAACCGACCTTACCTTTTTCACATCAGGATCGTGGCTTTCAATCCATACAATAGGCATGCAGGGGATATTCATCAATTTCTGTAAAAGCTCCAAATCATGAGCGTCGGTACCCAACAATGCCAGGCAAACCGTGTGACTCCGAGCACTGATCGCGACACAAGCATCGACTACCCAGTCTGGCCAATGTGGCTTTGTTTATGTGAGCTCTGGATACCGTGGCCCACGTGTTTCACATGGCAACGTCATCTGCGTCGACACTGACACGGACCAATCCGTTTGGGAACTTTCTCAAGCCCCAATTTTTCTAGTGAGTATGTTTGTCTTGTGGTATGTGTTCTATGCTGCTTCCCACATGGACATTAGCAGGGATGTAGTGGAGGGTAAACCCACCTAGACTCAGTTCACCCACCTTTTCATGTGCTTTTTTTCTTTTTGCTGATATGAATCTTTGTATGCATCATAGGCACTCTGGGAAGTTTCCAGCAGATGTAAGTTTTGAGGATCGGACCAATTAGGCAACAGAATCATAAATTAATGTTTTCCTGAAAATATAATTGACTTTGTCTGTATTTATAATTGTTGATGGTTTGATTCAATCAAAGTTTGATTGTCAGAATGTATACATGTCAGTAGCACTTTATTGCAAAGCCTTGTCAGCTGCTCTCTGTAAAGGTGTTTTTTTTTTTTTTTTTTTTTTTTTTGGTATCCAGGTGTTCATGCAATATAATACACAGGTAACGGTGCAGAACACCACCGCCTCTGCAACCCTCCTGAGTTTTGTGCTGCAGAGGTGCTATGGCGCACCTAATCTATTGTTTTATCATTATCTTTGTGCAAAGTTGATACAAGGTGAACTGTGTTTTTGCCCGGGCACCGTTGTGTCACAATGAAGCTGGCATGCCAGACCACTTGTTTGAAATAGGCCTAATGAAGCGGGGGTCAATATTATTCTTCGCTATCTTCTGACAGGTTTTTTTGTATTTCAATTGTGTTCCAAATTTAGACCTCAACTGGCGTGGGTGTGTGGGGGCCTACCTATTCATAGAGCTCGTACCGTGTATATGAGCCACTGGAGGAGGAAGAGGGATAATTAGTAGGCCTGTAGCCAGTTGTCATGGGCGAACCAATTTACTCTCCAGAGAGGGAAACGTGATAGGAGCGGGCAGAATGGAGAATGACGCAGAAAACGCTCACGTTGACGCAGTCGCCAAACTAGTCTTTTTGGACCTATTGTTCTGCAATAGACTGACTGATCTGGGTGTAATCTTGCACCAACACACTGTAGCCAATCGCACAGGCATGGATTTTAACGTCCTCATTTTGGCCTGGGCAACAATCCAAGGTGGGTGTAGAGGGTAGAGGGCACATTTTGAGGCGGGATGTAACCCTATGTAAATCCACATACCTAAGTGGATAACAACAACCAACATCATCTGTCACACAGCCTCTTGTGCTCCTTGCAGAGGAACGATGCACGCTATTATACATGCCACAGCAGCTACCATGAGTGTTGGCAGTCATTTTTTGACTGTCCCATTCAGAGGGAGAGAAGTACCTCTACATAAGGGTAGAACTTGAACATGAAAAAAAAAAAACCTCTATATATCATGGTTACACTCACCTCTAGAGGACACTATTGTTCACCACCCATACATCAACTAGCTCCTCTTTCCCTCTTCTTAGAATTAACCTACTAATTAACCCAACCTCATTAAGGCGATATAATCACACCAAATCATTTTCAGGTAGGCCATGATAATTGGATATGGCATGTGTTGTGAATGAGAAAAGCCCATGTTTTGTATAAAAAACGTATTTAATTCATTCTCTACTACTCTCCACACAGCACTGTGGACATTCACAACCAGTACTAGAATGTACTGCTTTTTTTTTCCTTTTTAAATTTATTTATTTATTTATTTGATAATGTAATAACCACCAACACGCCATAATTGACTTCTCGTCCACCCAACTCTAACTCTATGGTTGCCTGTCACTGTTATTAGACCAGCCTCGTTCACTTACAGTGGAGGCTTGCTCTACACCTGCACAAGACTTCACCTAGGCTACTTTAGCCAGAAACTGGACTTCCAACATGTTTACCGAAATCAGCTGTCTGTGATTTTCAGATGAATTTATAACTAGGGGCTCATGTAATCTAGGCTGCAAAACACAAACCAGATTTGTCTGAAGAGATCCCTAACAGTACACTGGTCACACTGTGTAATAGCCTAAATCTACTGTTAACCATTTACCATTTAGAATTTAGAATGAAAACACAATTAGCAGTTTAATTGGCCATTTTACTGAAGAATAATTAACTTCCTCATTTATATGCGCAATTAATTGACAATCATTTGAAAGTGAGGAGCTAGGTTTAATCACATCGAAGTTATTTCCTAAGATTATACATTTAACACTGTTTGACGAAATGACCACTGACTTGCCAGCCGTGCGTGCGTGCGTGCGTGCGTGTGAGAGAGAGAGAGAGAGAGAGAGAGAGAGAGAGAGAGAGATCTTAGTCCTGTATTATATTTAAGTTACAGCTCTGACGACATTTATTCAGATTTTACACACATTTATTCAAAACCTGCAGCACAGACATACATTTCAGCACTGGTTAATGCACGGCCGTGTTGTCAAGGTCAGAAGATGCTTAAATCCAGTGACAGTGGTGTGGTTTCTTCAGGGTCGACCCGGGGCTAAACCAGGAGCCGGGTCCTGGGGAGAGCGGTCCGTCAATCCACTAAGATGATTGGATAAGACGCTTTCGCCTGTGAGTCTGATTGGCTGAATGGGGTGTCGATCCCGGAGCAGACACTTCCTGGTTTTGTGCCAGACTATGGTTGTTGATAGCAACCGGATGCCTCCCGGGTGTCAAGCGCCCGTCTCTCACAGACATTATTTAGCGGTGCGCTTGTCGAGGGCGGTAGCTTTAGCGGCTGCGGCACCAAAGTAAGTTCGCGACTTGGCGGCTCAGGGCCGGTAACCGAGCGTCTTATTCCAGCTAATGCTAGCATGCCACTAGCTTGTAGTTTGCAGGTGCTCCACAGACTCTGGGCCCACCTTCAGCATCACTTGTCTGATCTCATGCATGAGGTGGCCTGCTGTTTTTTTCGCTGTCAGCTGTATACTTAATTGGCTCAGATAGCACCTTGAGTGATCTGACGTTTGTAAATTATCATATTATCATCCGATTTGATTAGACTGTCTACCCAAATAGATACAATGCAGGTGAATGTGTGATGCAGCTGTAGCCTTTATTTTATTTATTTTTATTTTTTTTAGATATTGCACAGCTGCATTTGGAGCACTGATTGCCAAACTTCGAAGAGTGTGGATTCTTTAAAAAAAAGTGTGCCTGAGAAAGTGCATTCTCATTGCTGGCATATTTGAGTAATCTACATGGCAGTGCTTCAAGAATAGGTATGGTAATCTCTCAATCACTCGTCCCCTTACTCCTTAGATTAGTTTGAAATATACGTTTTTTTCCTCTTCCTATTTTGTTAAATTGGATCAAAAAGGGGAGGCGGGAGGGAGGGGAGTCATGTTATATTCTCTTTAAGTTGTAGTCTAGGTAGTTTGCAAAATCTGCCGGTGGGACCCACAAACCTCGTTTCATTTCCAAGCACTAGAGGGTATCAAACTTTCTGAGAATTGAACAGCCCCACCCTGAAGGCATTCCTTTGCCCCATGTCTTATTTCCATTTCTAGATTCCCCCTTTACAAGCTTAAATGTCTACTTAATATGCTTTAATGCCTGCTCTTTAGAGCCAGGGAGCACTTCATCACTTTTATACACCTTTATATAACACACTGTTAACTAGCAATGCCTTATGGAACAGCTTGTCTTGCAGCTGGAAGGCGCCTCCATGGCATGATGAAGGTACCTGTTCACCATTCACAATAAGACAGTAAAATGGGGATAGAGGCCTCTGCATAGTGCTGCTGTCTATATCAGTCAGCGATGAATATTCATGAATCACAGTGTCATGACATGCTCTGTAATTGGCAGCAACATTAGTAATGACACTGCTGGTATCAAGTCCCTGCATATTCATGTCGTGGGGCAATATTTCCTCATGGTGCTGTTTTTTCTCTCCTTCTGAAAGTGAAAATGTATTCTGAAGCTGCAGGTGTCCCTGGTGCCACAATCAATTGCTGGCTGGATTGTGCCCCAGTGAAAATCAGACAAACCATTAGTTTCTTTGTCAATCTCTTTGATTAATAATCTATCTGAATTATAAAAGGTTGAGAGGAGTCTAAATAGGTTAAACTGAATCTCTTTATAATTGTTATGAATGTAGACCTTAAGGACACCTATATACCAATGTCAGTGCCACTGGCTATTGGGCAAGGTTAGGCTTTTTAAAGATCACTGGTAAAATGTACTGATTATATTTAACTCATAGCTCCAAAAGTTATAGGCTCAGATAATTTGATTATTTTGTGCTCTCAAATACCATCCAATCCAGCTGAGGTGTGAATAAAGTGATGCATCATGCACAATTACAAACATTGCCGTATCCATGCATGCTGTGATAGTTAGCATACTGTAGTAGATTTCTTTTGTACCAGAATTTACTGTGATTCCATTTTGGTCCCGCTAAAGCGTCCCAGAATGGATGACGAGGGAATTGGCTAAAGCTTTGCCTAAGCTGCATGGCTTTCTCCTTTAAGCAGCTGGATGGGAGGATTTTTCCTCCTAGTGGCTCCAGTGTAGTGCACAATCCGAGTGTCACAAGGCAGACCTGCTACGAAACAAGTTGAATGGACTGTTCTTATTATTGACTAAAACAACAACAGCAACAAACAGTGACTATCAGTCTGCACAGTACTAGTTGCCCTCCCCTCCAAAAGACCCCCAGACTGCAGAAAGATACAATCCATTTTTCCTCTGAAAGCAGTTAAATTGCTATAGTAGCCCTGCTGTATACAGTTTGTTTTGGTAGTGGATTACTTACTTTGCATTGTTTGCAGTTGTTGTTTTTCTGTTTTGTTTTTCATGTTAATCACTAACTGGGCTCTATCTGTACATTGCAGGAGGAGGCATGGCGTTCCGCAAGGCAGTGAAGGGAACTGCTGTTGTTGCCAGTGCAAGCTTGTTTGTATTTTATGGCCTCACACAACAGGCAGAATACACAAGAAAAAAGGTGAGATTCTTTCAGAGCATGTATGTTGTCCTGTTAGGAGTTTTATTAGTATAACAGCTTTATATATTACCATTTATTGAATTAAAAATGAATTAGAATTTATACAGTTAGATTGTACTCTGACGTGTAAAGGGCACTAATAATTGCAATGAGCTGCTTTTTCTTTTGTTGTGCTAGTTTTAGTTAATCTTGTGCCATCGACTCCAGAAACATATTTTATTTGTTTTATTTGTCAAGTTAGCTCATTATCTTCATATGTGAATGCAACCCCTCTCTATGCCGCATGCAGATTTTGTGATTAATCTGGATAGACAATATTTTGAAATCTTATAGGGGAGGGAATATAAATTAGCATGTGATTTATTGTTCTTTATTGCTTGATGGTGTCTGACAGCTTTTTTCACAGAAAATGCATGGTTTCTTTTTTCCTAAATCCATCATGAGGAATATGAAGACATATGCATAATAATGAAACACATTTATTAATGTGCACTGTCCCCTGGAGTCATATGACAATGAAATGGATGACTGGTTTTGTTTTGTGTGGATGGTATAGGCCCGAGTATCGCATGTTGTGGAGGCAGCTGAACAGGTGAACATGGTCTACCTGGACGAGCTCCCATCCAGACAAGCTCAGCTGGTGGCCTTACGCAGCACACAGGAGTTTGATGTGCTCATTGTCGGAGGAGGAGCCACGGGCTCAGGTTGTGCCTTAGATGCAGTCACACGGAGTAAGTTTCCTTTGTCCACTGGTTTGGATAAAAGAGCCAGAGCTCTGTACTGTTCATTCAAGCAGCAAATCATTCAATTTGATTCCACTGGTTGTTTCTGGGGCCTCAACTATTCAGTACAACCTCAGATTTTACTGCAGGAGGGAAGAGTACATCTTGTAAATTTCCATCACATAGATTTTGCCAGCTGGTCTGGACATCAGAACTGATAACCTTGTGATATACTGGCCCATCTGATTCTCTACCCTCAAGCTACTGCCAGTTTCCCCTGATTTGTGGTGCATGCACTTTACATGTTGTAACAAATTATGAGAAAAATGTAATTGCCAGATTTCTTACTAGTAAAGAATAAATAGGTAGATTGCACACAAATGTAGATTTATTCTTATCTCCTTATTTTATATTCTTTTTAGTACAGTAGAGCAAGAATGCATAAATGATGTACTTATTGCTTACTATTTGAAGCTTACTATGAAGAATCTGCACCAACTCAAAGGCTGAGCATGAAGTACAACATTTCTCAGTCACAGTCCCTAACTAGCAGCATATTTGATGGATCTCATTTTCATGAGTGAAGAATTGATAAATCCCAGTTATTAATCTGGTGCAACCCATGCTTTTTGGGAACAGCTTTTTGAAAGGATTTTTCACGGCAAACTCTTGTTCAGCCCCTCCTTGCAATCTCAACCGGGTATTCTCCATCCTGATGTTGCGTAACGTCTTCACCATTGTGATGGAGTTGCTTCCAAGCCGTTTCCCTGGGGTTTGATCTGTAAGGCGCTTCACATGCCTGCTATGAAGTCTAGCACAGCAGAATGCTTGGACTGGGAGGATTTCTCCCCTTAAAAAGTCCAAGAGCCATAGTCCAGTCACCAAGAAATTAAAAGATGATTCTTTTGTTCTTTCCCAAATGAGGGAGAGCATCCTCTTGCGGTTACCATTACATACTAAATCAATTATCTATGCTGCTGGTTGGAGGCTTCTTAAATTTGTTTTGCCCCTTTATGTATTCTGGCTGTCTAATGGTGCTGTAGAGGGGGTTTTGGAGCCCCTTCATTCCCCATCTTCTAATCCTCAGTTATTCTTCCGTTCTTCTTTTCAAAATTGGGATTTACAGGCCATCTGGGATGGCAAAGAAGCTTCTATTAGTCAAAGTAAAGAGCGATTTCAATGTTAAAAAATGTTATGGAACTCATATGATGCCCCTCAATACGTCTCAGCATAGTTTTCCAAAAAATGTTCAGAAGAAAACGTTCAATAGGTTTGTTTTCTAAGTTTGGTTGCTTTAACTATGGTATACTCTGAAAACATTTGATTCCTTTTTGTGGTTCATGCTGTCATACTGGTGGAAATGATTTGGTTTTACCCAATGGAATATGTATGGCCTCACAATATTTTTCCCGTCATGAATATTACAGTGGAAGGGCGTGCATATGTGAATAGCATCTGATCTGCTCTAAAGATTTGGGACAATAAGTAGCCAAATATCAGCTCAGTGTTGATGTGTTTCCTTGGTTCCCGTCGTCAGAGCTCAAAACTGCCCTTGTGGAGAGAGACGATTTCTCATCAGGCACCAGCAGCCGGAGCACCAAGCTCATTCACGGAGGAGTCCGATATCTACAGAAAGCCATCATGAAATTAGATTATGAACAGGTAAATGCTTCATTTTTTCTCCACAGCTGACACTTATCCGCAGAATTCCTGGTCCCTCTGGTCATATTGCTTTATTTACCCTCCTATGTTCATTTTTCATTCACGAGAAGCCCTGACATGTTTGCCTTGAATGACTGCCTGCCTGGAATTTTCTGAAGTTGTTTTAAAGAATTTTTTACAACTTGGCAGAGTACCACCCCTGCTGTTATCAAGTTGTGAATTAATAGATGAGATTATTTCAAAGTAATGGGTGGAATAAGGCCTATGTGTCCTCCTTTGTCTGTGAATTGTTTAAGACGAGTCACCCAGGTTCAAACTGAAATGTCACCATTTTCTGTTACATTTCATAGTATTTGAGGAATCTCATTATTCTCGGCTTGTGTTTTCTTTGGGAGCCTTATTTTGCTATCTGTATGAATATGCTAGGGTCCTGGAGGTGAGCAGTGGAAGAGACCAATTAGTGTGATTGCATGAAACACAACTGCCTAGTCAGCAGCTTAACAGTAAAGTGTAGGCTACATGCCTTGGATGAAACAGAGGGCAAATTAAGGCAACGGTGCTTTGGCCGTGGGACTTTGGACTCAGGACTTGTGATTTCTACTTTTGCAAGAATATTTACCCCCCAGAACTGTAATATACTTTATTTAAGCCTGGTAAGAATGACCTAATCACTCCTAAAATCACAGGAAAAAACATTTGATTCTTAATTTGACAATTTTTCCAGCAGAACAAGATAAACTGAATGCTGCTATTTTCAAGTACAGCGTTTTATTTGCCACCTTCAGTATCTAGATCATGAGGCTGGCATAAAGCCGAAGTTGCAGTATATTTTATTTCCAGGATATGATCATTTTGACCTTCTTGTCTCCTCCAGTACAGGATGGTGAAAGAAGCCCTCCGCGAGCGTTCCAATTTGCTGGCCATCGCCCCCCATCTGTCAGCACCCCTACCCATAATGCTTCCAGTATACAAGTAAGAAATGTGTCCCTTCCTTGCTCTCTGTAGTCTTGATAATTTTTCACCTCATATACCATTAAAGGCAGTAAACCTTTCCCTTGGTAAAGACAAGGAGTTGGGAAGATGGAGAAGTTCAGCAGAACGGCAGTAAACTTTAAAGGCAATCACCTTGAGGCTGAGAGGCCCATTGAGGTGTAGGGTAAAAGAAGAGTGGTCCATGGCATCTCTGCAGCATCTCACCCCAGCTCCCCCAGACTTGGGTGAACTCAGGGGCCTTGATTTGATTGGTGCAGCCTTGAATCATAAGCTTTAATTGCACCTGACATTTAAAGCTTCTCTCTGGTATTTAAAGCAGTGTACAGGTGTGGCTCATTACTGAGAGAGGGATAGGAGATTCTGATTTCTCTCTCATTGCTGGGCCGTGGCACCGCCTTAACTCATCATACTGCCTGTCACCATCCCAGGCACTCTTCTTCCTTTGCACAAAGCCACATCTGACACGACTAACATCAATCACACTGCAGTACATTCAGCAAAGGCCTATATTGTAAATGGACGTATTTGTTAGACGTCCCCCAGAAAATCAGAGAAATGTAAGTTGCAGACAATAACATGATAACATATCAACCACATGTGTTACTTGGTCCATTCATGTGGTATGTGTCTTCCTGCTTTGCAAGGTGGTGGCAGCTGCCATATTACTGGGCGGGGATCAAGATCTATGACCTGGTGGCCGGGGGCCAGTGCTTGAAGAGCAGCTATGTCCTAAGCAAGAACAAGGCACTTGAACTCTTTCCCATGCTCAAGAAAGACAAGCTGGTGGGAGCCATTGTCTATTACGATGGTAAGCCATAAACCATGAAATCTTTCTCTGGACACTGTATACTGTAGCATTTTGTGTACATTACTATGCACCGCGAAAGCGTATGCATCACTTTGCGTAATGTTAAAAATGAGAGCACTTATCACAGCTGGAGACGCTCTCCTCAATCTAGCAGCAGCCGCCTAACTGCAGCTTGCAGAAAAATAATCTGTTTAGTTAGCTCTGCCACATAATCGCAAAAGTTGTTTTCTCCATCTTTCATAAACAAGGAGTGCAAGGAATACAGTTTTACATATTCGTCCGTTAGAACAACAGATAACATGTATGTCTCCGGTGTGGAAGGCTCTTTCAGAATGTAAATATAAATTTCACTGCATACAGAAAGTCTCTGAGTGGTGACATCAGCAATCAGGTAGAACCTAAAAATGCCATAAATGTTTTGAAATTTGAAATTTTATATAGAGGAAAATATAAGAGGAAAACTGCACAGGGTAGATGTGTAGTTCACTGTGTTTTAGGCAGAAGAATAAATATTCTCAAAAATTTGTGTTATGAATATCTTTGGTCCTTAATCCTAAATTATCTGGGATAACTCATAAGTAAAATATCCCATGTCTCACATGGCCATGTAATTGCTGGTTATGTGAGCGTAAACAAATTAGAAACAACATTGTTTAAAACAGAAAATAGCCAATAGGCATTGCATTCCAACTAGTCCCGGGATCCATCTTCCTCCAGGCTATACGTGCCTCGTGTTGGCATCAGAAAAACAAAGCATATGTTGATTGTTAGCCAGGGTGTACATAGCATGTCCTGTTCACTCAAGGTCTCCCTTGTAGCTGCAAACTCCCAACTTTGTTTCTCTAGGCTATCTGTCAGACTTCATTTAGCATTTGAGGATATGTGGATTCCCATGTACTGCAAAAAGGCAACATATTTCTGAGGGAATATGGCTGCTATCTGAGCAGTGATCTGTCAACCTTACCCATTTGGCAGAAGTAAGTGGGAGAAAGGCTATTATATTAGGGCTGTTTGTATTTGTTGAGTTTTATAAAAACAGCTTTTCTTCTTTCTTAGTTGAAGATGGCAGCACAATTTTAAAAAGATCCAGCTTGTGTACAAAGTTTTACAGTATTATTGTTAAAATTAGAAAATTATTGTTATTTTTATTAATTCAACAGAGAAAAGGCACAGAAAGCAGACTGTTTACATATACTAAGTTTTTCCTTAAGCTGTCTTTTCCTCCCCTATCCCCATATGCAAGTAGGAACATTATGGCAATGACATTTTCTATCCTGACCTTCTTCACTGGGGATGGGGCTTTGACTGCTTGGGTTCATCTCCTCAGGATTTTTCAAGCCATCATAGTCAGATAGTTTCAACATGAAGACATCCTTTAGCCTTAGAAAATCTAGTCTTTTCAAATATATACCGTTTAGGAAGAAATGACAAAACACTGCATTCACATATATCTCATAGACTAATATCCTAATGAGCTCACAGAATGCAAAAGCAGCATGCATCATTCTGTACAATAATGTTAACAGTATATTACAATATAAATAACATGCCTTGTCACTTTCAAAGCGCTGCACTCTATTTAAAATCTTTTAAGGAAATATTGCCTCTTTTTGTGTGTTTATCTACCATTCATCTTTGCCCTTCTCCTTTTTGCCAGAGGAGTAATTGACAAAAGCATCTGGGATAATAACTCCATCTCCCGCTGTACCTGTAACAATTTAATTGGACAAGTCAGCCCAGCCAAGCATCTCTGTCTCTATGACTGGGAGACATGAAATTCATTGTCATTATTGTCCCTGTCATTTTGCAGCATTTTGTCCAGCCGCAGAGTTCCTCTCACTCCACTGAGTTTTGTACCTCCAGGAGGCTGGAGAGAGTGGTGGTGTGAGTGGAGCGGAGGTGGGGGCGGGTTGGGAGCGGGGGCGGGGGGGCTCCTCTCTCCTCCAGGGAGCTGTGATGCTCATTTAGCTCTGCTCCGTCATTCAGCCATTTTGGCTTTTAATTGCTGATGATAATTATCATCATCATTATTGTTATCTTCGTCAGTGTGTCAGGTTATTATAGCCTTACTATGCTATTCATTCATAAATCCCGGTCCCATGATCTGACTAATCTGTGGATTCCTGACATTTAATGTAGTGATAATGTTCCTGTTCGGTGCCCTGTGCCAATCTGTGACAGGCCCACAACAGAGAGCTGTGAATCACAGGGTCAAAAGTCATCGGGAGGCTCAGCAATCACCAATGATCCCACAATGCCTAGTGGTGCCTAACCCCTCTCTTGCTTGATTTTGTGTTTTTTTTTTGTGTGTGTGTGTGTGCGTTTGTGTTTGTGTGTGCAAGCAACACCAGTGGCATTAGTTTGCTAACCACATAGTATAATGGTCACATTCACCCTACAGAGATGAGGAAGTGGATTCCATGGTCTCCCTAATACATCATGGCAGGGTGCATACTCTTGTATGTAATTCATTCTAAAATGTGGCCTTTAAATCTGTTGTTTTCTTTTTTTTTTTTTTTTTTTTTCTTTTTTTCTACTTTTTGCTTTCAATTTATTTATTTATTTTCCATAGTGGTGGAATAGCTTCCAGCATGCTGTAGCATTAAGCAGAGCCCACCAGCTAGCTAGCCTCAAGTCGCTCAAACGTAAAATAAATCAGGGCACAAAGGACCCTGCTCATTCCTGCAAAGTAGCAACATTTTCCCCGGCCAACAATGAGGACTTGAACTTCCTTGGCAATAACAAATAGAAAGAAAGTCACCCGAGACACCAACATTAAAAGTGATTAATCATCTCTATTCTCTCTTTACTTTTGAACCAAGGGATTGTCCAGCAATAAATCTTCAAAGATGTACATAAGAATCACTTCCTAATGAAACTGGGCTTTGTTCATTTGTCACCTTTTAGACCCTTTCATTTAAATTACAAAACTTGTGACCTTGTGACTCTGAATATAGATCTCTGGTATTTTAAAGCTGAAGAGGGATTAATCCATAAATCTTGATACTAGATTTCTCTGTTCATTAAAAGGATTCTGCCGAGGGATCCTCAGCTTTACAAGCAGATCAGCTGCTGTCAAGAGTTCCTTCTTATTTCATTGACATGTTGAAAAATGTCAATACCAGGAGTGAAAACGATTATTTTGAATCATGACTATGAAGCCCTTTTTTGTCTTTTTATAGGTAGCATGATTCACGTTATCTTGTTTTTATTCCATTTTTACTTTGTAAACTGTGTGGTGAAAATGAGTGTTATGCTATTTACCTTTTGAGCATGTAGGCGATGACACAACAATGCGCATTTATAGAAGCAAATGAGCTTCTTCTCCTCTGAAGGCAGGAATCACACCCCATAGCATGAAGCTATGAAGACAAAATAGGCACAACTGTGTGCTTTTGGTATGTTTAAGGGTCTGACCCGCCTACTCCTTATCCCCATATTCCCTGCCTTTTCCTGAGGACCCCCCACCTCCCCACCCCCATTTCCCCTTCCCAGTGTAGGAGAGGGGAGAAGAGGAGGGATGGCAGAGGCAGGGAGGGGAAGGAGGGGTGGATGGGGCCCACACTCAGGCCAAAGGGCCACTGTGGCTTTAAGTGTGCTCCTTGTGTGGCCGGAGCAGCCATCGCGCTGATGCAAAGTGACAGGGACAGATGTGACATATCGGTTCCGACACACTTCCATACCACCAGTCACAGGCTCGGGGTGACTCACATCCCCCTGCTCTGGTCCTGTCCCCCCGCTGCAGGACAACACAACGATGCTCGAATGAACCTCGCCATCGCCCTCACTGCTGCCAGGTATGGGGCTGCCATAGCCAATTACACTGAAGTGGTGCACCTACTGAAGAGGGCAGACCCTCAAACGGGGAAGGAGAGGGTCTGCGGAGCGCACTGCAGGGACGTGATCACAGGTAAATCCAACAAAAGCCACTTCCTTCCATCCTGCCTCCCTCTCTTGCCACTTTCTTCAGCCCTCACAACAGGAGCCCTCCTTGCACTTATTCAATGCTAGTTTGCACATCGTCATAGCACATCTAATGCAGGGGCTTTTAATATTTTATAAGCGTTTTATGGTGTAGAGGGCTGCTTCAGATCTGGTAGGGAGGGACATAAGATGGAATTAGCGTACTCCAAATGGCCTTACTTACCTTTTAAATGTCATGCATAGGGCTGGCTTTGGAAGAATAAAGCAGTTAAGGGTAAAAGATGGTATTCTGAAACATTTCATGAATAACCAAGATTTGAGGATCTCAACACATGACTACCCCCTGATGTTTTTAAAGATGGAAGTGTGCTCTCAGAGGAGATGTCTCACTTTTCATTATGTGAGAGGGAGGCCTCACATAGAGAGGGCTTAGACTGCAAGGATAATAGAAACACAGTTTTGTTGTCAGTTCTCCGTCCTTTGTCTTTTTTTTCCCCTTTTTTTCTTGCTTGCAAAAATGTGGTGTACAAGCTTATGATAGGGAATTCAAACAAATATGTCAGCTTCACGTGTCAAATTAGTAGAGTAGCCTGTCATTCAACTTGTTGTCAAAACAGATCATTTACTATCCTTATGGTATCTTTTGATATGAATCCCATTATATAGCTCGTCAACATCAAGCATCACATTAACAAACATTTCCCCTCCACACATTCAAAAGACTCCCTCAGTCACTGCCTCCTGAGCTACTCTGTGGCACAAAGAGGCGAGAGGGAAATTAGGTATGTCTGTTTCCTATTAATTACAATCCTGGGAAGTCTCCCATGGACACACTCGAGCCACTCTATTACGGAGAGAGGGGGGTGTTCGCTGATAAATTAATAATCCAGCTTGTCACCAGCCACAGATGAATAGCCCCTGGTGATTGATGCTGTTTTCTTTCATAGGGCAGGAATTTGATGTCAGAGCCAAATGTGTTATCAATGCCACGGGACCTTTTACGGACGCACTGCGGAAAATGGATGATCAGAAGAACCCCAACATCTGTCAGCCCAGTGCTGGGGTGCACATCGTCATCCCAGGCTATTACAGGTAACTAACGGCGGGCCCCTACGTCTCTGTCACTGTCCCCCTGTATCACCTGCTCCTTAACACCGCCGTCTCATCAATTCATTAGCCAGCGCCTGTACACTGCTCGGGCCCTGACAACAGATCCAGCCACAACAGCCAGGCACTGTCAGGCTGGTCGTACCTTCTCGCGGCTGTCAGGGCTGGAGAACCACAGCTGAGGAGTATCATGGCATGTTGTTTGTAATCAATGTTCTCGTTAGGCAAGATTTAGATCTGCTACATCAGGCAAAACTGTGGTGCTGTGTGTAATTTATCTAGTGGTGCATCCAGATTTTTGAACAGAGCCCAGCCTGATCAAACATTTTCCCATGGCGGAGGGTGCAAATGGACTTTCTGATTGGATTCCTCTCTGCCTCTCTACCGGATCTGGGATTTCTGCTTTCTTGTTGATGCATGTTATTTGTGTTCGCAAGGGGGCAAGGCTGCTCCCGCGACCCAGCCTCCACCCTCCGCTATTCCAGTGTTAAATTGAGTCAGTGCCACGTGTATGTGTTTTAAACAGGACAATATGTGCACTCTGGGTTGAGGCTAGGGGAGCAGCGGCTGGAATTGAAACCAGCTGAATTAATCTCCTGGAAACAGCGCTGACAGGAGCCTGATTATGGGGTGTCCCTTCCACCAGCCGGCCTGCTCGTGCCCTCCCCTCCCCAGCAGACCAAAGGTTAATGCAGTCTTCTTGTTTGTTCCCCTCCCTACCCCTGCACCCTCCCACACACACACACACACACACCTTCAGTCCCGACAACATGGGGCTCCTGGACCCTGCCACCAGCGACGGCCGCGTCATCTTCTTCCTGCCCTGGGAGAGGATGACCATCGCTGGGACGACAGACACACCCACAGAGATCACACAGCACCCCATCCCTGTGGAGGAGGACATCAACTTCATCCTGACTGAGGTCCGCAACTACCTCAGTCCTGATGTGGAAGGTGACTACAACACTGACACACACACACACACATTTACCATTTATATTTGCCGGTTCATGACATCTAGGCAAGTGTTTTTGTTTTTTGGTGCAGTGTCTTCATAGTATTTCATAATTACAGTCTACTGGTAATGGATCACATTTGTATTTGTCTAGTATTTGTCTTTTCCATAACATTATATGTGAGCCTGTCATATCCCACACATGATTTTGTGTCTGCAGTCAGTCTTGTGTTGATATATGGAGGGAAAGGCTGTGATGCTTAAGGTATAACTAGCACAACAGTGTCAGCATAACATTTCTCACATGGAAAAAATGACTCATCACTGTGCGCCTACACTTGCGGCACTATAGCCTGGACGTTTGAATCCGACCTAATTCATAACAGCCATTTATGATAATAAATACACGTCCAACAATCTCAACATACAACCCCCCCTTCCCGATTTACAAATAGCTGATAGAGCAAGCAGCTGACAGAAATAAATGAGCTAATCTGATGGCTGTGTAGGACTTCCACCAGATATTAATTCATCAGGAGGCCACAGAGTGCAGACAGATACAAATTCCTGCTTTAATTATGTATGGGAGCTGCGCTGGAAACAAGAGACACCTCCACCACCAGGACTATTTCTCAGACCAACTTTATGAACCCCTTTGATTCCATCGTTATTTTGTTTTCCTTTTGGATATAATACATGTCCCTCCTGTTTTCCCCAAACACTCAAGACGGAATAGATTTTTTCCCTTTATACCACTGCCTTCGCATGAGACATTTGATAATGAATAAGTGGAAAAATAACCTTTACCACATTAAATTATATTGTTTTCGATTTGCAATCTTTATGAGGCCTTCCTGGAGCCTCTTTGATGTATTTTGTTCCCACTCGGAGCCTCAAATGGCCCTTGCCGACTGGCAGGCTTATCAAAACCCAGGGAGGCTTTATTGAATGAGTGACCAGTGGGTATCTAAACAGAATGCAGGGCTATTGATTTTGGAGAAGTGGTCTAATTGTTTCTAGTAGACAAGGGCTTGTCCCGATTATTTGATTGATTAGCTTGATACCGGTCTGCCTCCTCATCCTCCTCCCCTGGCCAGTTAATAGCACTGTAATCCCAATACACTGCCTTATTTCTAATCCATCATCATTATCATGGCTGTACTCAGCACAAGATTAGTCCATGAGGCTTTTTTCTGCATTCCTCAATATTAGCTCTGCCTTCTATATGCTAAAGGGAAGAATTGAGAAAAAGTAAGTTGATGCAGTCCATTTGACTTACTGGAAAGTACACCGGAGAGCTAGCAAGTCAAGGATATACAGATAGATAGATAGATAGATAGATAGATAGATAGATAGATAGATAGAGAATGCATGAGTGAGAGAGAGACAAAGACTGGGAAAGAGAGATAGATGGATTGAGACAGATAAGTTAGAGAAAGAGAGAGACAGCAAGACAGTGGCAGAGTTGTTGGGGATGTGTCACAGTGGCTCTCCAGTCCAGGCCTCAGACTGGCTTCCGGCTCCAGGCAGTGTGGCCGCGGACAGCGGGGTGACATGTGGCGTATGTCTGGGCGAGACCCCGGTAAAGTCTTGTGGTCACAAAATGAGCAGCGAGACCCTGCAGCCTGAGAAGAAAAAAAAAATCACAAAGAGGAGGAAGAAGCAGGGAAGTGGGGGATATAAGTGTGAAGTGATGGAGCGAGAAGCCGTGACTGCTGGACTCCACTCGGTCTCCGTCCTTGCCTGTGGTAGTGCCCAGACCGGGGTCTTCACTCATCCGTCTGAGAAGGTGGGAGGAAGGGACAGGGGTTGTGTGGAAGGGTCATACCAGAGGGGTTTGTCACATTGTATGGCGGTGACACCTCAGAAGACCTACCGGCCCTGCAGTGGTCAACCAGTGTCTCCCCCAGCTCCCTTTCCTTAAGGGAGTGGGGTCTCCATGGCTTCTCACAGTCACAGCACTCTTTCTAGTGACACATACATCAAACTGCAGATCCCCACTCCACTGTACTCAACTCAAATCTGCTCCACTATCCGCTGACTGGTGTGGTATGTTTAAAGACTGGGCTGTCTTTGTTCTACTCCTGCAGCCTGAAAAGTGGACTCTCTTTCTGTCTTTGTGGTGAAATCTTTCCACACCACACAACAGTTCCATTCCCCAATCATGAGTCAGCCTAACAAAGGAGGCATCAGTGCTTCTCACTCTCTGTCTCTGGGATCAGAGAATGGAAAACATTTTTTTCACTGAATATTTTCTGCCTTAGAAATCTTTTAGCCCTCTCATCTTGAATCACTCCAAGAACATCTCTCCTTTGTTCCCTGTAATAATTCTCATTAAAATCCTACGAGATGTGTTAGATTGTCCTCATACAGTATGAACTATACACTGTACTGACACGCAAGGGTTCAGAAAACGATGATTAGTTGAACCAGTCCAACATTTTCAGCCATCAAAATAATCAATTGGACTGTTGAATCCATTGTGCCAGGTCTTCCAAGGTTAATACAGCTCAAGAGACATTGTTTATCATGCATAACTTTCATTTTGTACAGCTATAAATGGGCATTGTCTTCATCTGCACGCCTTTTATTGCCCATATGAGGCCTTCTGCTCCACAGCTACTCAACTGTCATAAATGTTTAAAAAATGCCCTTTGATAACGAGTTTGTCATTGTTTTATTCAGAAATATCAACCAGCCCATTATAGTGGCAGGTATTTTTTCAATCGATACACAACAGCGTATTAATATTTAATTCTTTATATGTCACTACAATATAAGAAAAGTGGATTGTTGAGGAGCAGCAGCTGGAGCTCGTTTATTTTCCTGCTGTGGTGGGGAAATAGAGAGGAGGGATAGAGACATATCCCTTCATGAGTTGTGTTTTGAAATGCAGTAACTCCTGCGTGTGTGTGTGTTTGTGTGTGCACATGCATGTCTGCGGTGCATGTGTGTCTTCATACGATAGGTGCCCGCATGCTTGTGTTTGCCAACATCCCTGTTTTCTTTGTCTGGTGCAGTGAGAAGAGGAGATGTCTTGGCAGCCTGGAGTGGCATCCGTCCTCTAGTCACAGACCCCAACTCCAAGGACACTCAGTCTATCTGCAGGAACCACATTGTCAGCATCAGTGACAGTGGACTAGTTACCATCGCTGGTAAGTGCCACTACCCATGTTAATCCAGGACCAAAGACATTTTATCAACTATTTGCCTTTTAAATTCTCTTAACCCTATGAAGCCTGAACTATGAAAGAATTGGCAGTAAATTCCAATTTTTGGAAATTGAACCCTTTATTTAGTCCTATAACAAAATATATATATATATAAAAATTCAAAAAATATGTTATTACACAACCTTTCTGGTGTATGATATATGATATGTACTTAAAGTGCCAATGGTATGGTCCAGGGTGAACAGGGGAAGTGTTCAAAGGTATACAACAGTATTTTGGTCAAGTATTGATTAAGCTGAAAATGAAAAACGGAATTGAAAATGTGTATCATATATGATACAAATGGCTTTATAGGGTTAAATTCTCAAGGTGTTTTCAATTAGCTAGCACAAGGAAACATAAAAGAAGACAAAAATATTAATTTTGCTGCAAATGTTTTCCTCCTGATCAAAATTTTCAGCAGCTGTCCAGCGATGTCAAGTTTATCCATGAGTGGCGAGGTGAAAAGTTTGGAGTTGAGTACGTGTAATTCCATGCCTGTACTTCCAAGTATTACAGTGCATGTAAAGCATATATAAATGACATATTTTGATGCATTAAGTTGCACAAGAGTGGATACAGATTTTCATTTTTTTATGTATAATTTGAACACAAAACCTATGACATTATATTTCTCAATTGTCCTTCATGTAGGGTTTCTTAAGTGACATTAAAGTGTGAAATGTAACATCTTTATGCATTTATGTGTGCACGCATGTAAATGTGCGCATGTGTGTATGTGTATAAAAATACAAAAACAATTGTATTTAAAATTTCTCGTATAGCATTCACCTACACCTTCTAGTCATAAAAAATCTATTTAATCTTCAAGGTCACTTGAAGTTCACAGATAGAAATGCAACTTTAGCTTTTTCTAGCAGGGGGAAGTTGTGCCATAATGGGAATGATGGAAACAGACCTACATTATTTTTCTCTCAATAGTATAAAGAGCCATTTTTTCCAGAATGAAAATAATAATTCTATGCCTTTTACTTTGTCATCACTTTGTCCTCTGGATTGCCACAGTGATAACACACTCTGTGCACTACAATTAAGGAGAATGTAGTTCTCAATTATAATGCATACTTTATTCATTGTTGATGACTAATAAAAGTTCTTCCTTTTACTCCATCCTCTGGTGTAATTTATGGATCACCCTAACACCCTGGAATGATTCATGGAATCTATAATAACAGAAGGTTCAGAAGCAGCATGAGCTTTGCTGTAACCAGTATGTTGTAGCCGCAGCATGTTGAAGAAGCCGGGCTATCAGCCATGCTCTGGTAAATGTTTTATTCAGGTTAAGGTGCTCACAGCACATGCACCTGTGACCAAATGTCTCTGTTGCTATGAATAAACCGTTATATTTCCATCTACCCGTATGTCACAAAATGACCTGCCAGAAAAGAAAAAAAGTATGAAAAGTTTCAGCTACCAACTACTGTACCTCTTCCCATTTTCACAGTAATAGCGCAGTAGGTTACTTCTAATTATGGGAAAAAATATTATCCAAAGTAGAAGTTGGAAAACTATGCACATCCAACCCAAGTTGGGTGCAGGCGCAGCACACAATCACAAGTAAGTGAAAGGACGCCAGTGTCCACACACTGAATGTCAAAGCACTCACAGCATTTATTGTGCTCAATACATGCTTGCAGTGTTTTTGTTGACATCAAAAGGTAACCCATAACTCACTGCAAGTCAGGGAAGAAATGTGATTGGAGGAAGATGTATACATGCCACAATAACCCATCTAATATAAACCAAGCATCTTAACCAGGTTTCTCATAGTCAAAGTACAGACAATTCTGAGTTATGACTTTTACATGTGTTGACCCAAAATCAGGTTATATGAGTAACCAGTTTAAGAATATAAACCTCTGAACATACAAATTTAGCCACTGTACTGTGTATGCATGGAGCCAAACTGAAAAAAAAATTACCTGTCACCTCTGGTTTTTACCACTTGCACTGTAGCTTACAAAGAAATTACATTAAAATAAATTAAAGAAATGATATAGCCATCAAACAACTTTTTTTGTTTTGTTTTGTTTTGTTTTGTTTAGAAAATACACAGAGGGTTAGCTAGTAAATCACATAAAACATAGTTGACCAGAGCCTGTGTTAACTGCACCAAGAGCTCTGCAGTTTGGTTTCCAGGGTCGCTAACACTTCCTGTGGAACATGTTCCTGGTACATGTCCTGAAAGTAATTTCTGTAAATGAGTTGGAATCCAGAGCATGAACAAACTATCTGTTTGCATTTATTATTTTCTGGATGCTGCAGGGGGTAAATGGACGACGTACCGCTCCATGGCTGAACACACGCTGGATGCTGCGGTGAAGGCCCACGGGCTGACGGCAGACTCCAGTCGGACAGTGGGCCTCATGCTGGAGGGGGCTAAAGACTGGAGCCCAACCATGTACATCCGATTGGTGCAGGACTATGGCCTAGAGGTGGAGGTGGTACCGTATACTTAGTCTTTTTTGTTCATTGTTATTATTTATTTATTTATTTACTTGTTTATTTATTTACCTTTGAACTATCATTTGCAATCAATGCTACTGTATGCAGTTACTTGATATGTAGATAAGACCTTTATCAGCTGGGCCAAGCTCATGGTTCTTTTTGGCACTACACTGCTTTTGTCCAGTACCTAAACCTGGTTAAAAAATAAAAATAAATAAATAAATAAATAAATAAATAAATAAAAACCATGAAAGATAATTATGATAAAAGAGCACTGACATTTCAATGACAGTATAATGATAATAAAATGAATTTTAATGCACATAATATTATAGGTACAGCACTTTTTAAAGCATAGTTTACAAAAAAAATCAATTAGAATTATGAAATGTCATACAATAAGATAAAGCAAGTAAAAACAAGCCACCACAAGATGAAAGGTAATCAGCAATCAGCAATATAAAAAAATAATCAGGTCAAGAGAAATGCTAAAAGCAAGTCTTTAAACATAGGTTTTAAGAGGTGATTTTAAAGATGATACTGATTGGTCATGTAGGCTGTTCCCAAGCCAAGGGCCCTGATGGCAGAGGCTTGGTCATGTTTAGTCTTACATCTAGACTCTGAGACAGCTGTAAGGGCACTGTATGATGATCTGAGGCTGCACATTGGCTCAAGGGAGATTAACATTTCTTTATTGTCTCCACTGCCAGAGAGTGAGAAATGTGATTTTGCTTCTTTGGATCAGTTAAAATCCTAGCTACCACATTTTGTACAACATGCAGGAATGAAACAGACTTTTGACTGATGGCAGAAGAAGGAGAGACAGCTAAATGATATACATGACATAACTGTAGAAATATAAGTGGTTCAAATTGAACCGTCCAAATTTGTTGCCAAATGCTTTAGGAGTCAACACACTAGCATTACTTCCTATGATTGGACAACATTTCCAGATTTGTTGCTATTTGCTTTTTGCTAAATATTGTTGCCAGGGGAGTCTGAGTAGTCATTAAATAGTCACCAAATTGGCAGCAGTGCAGACAAGCTTGATGTCCTTGTTTGTTCCAGCAGTGGAAATAGCTGTTGCATGTTGTTAAAATACATGCAACAGTGATGGGGTGTTATAGTGCACAATGTAGTGATTGTATTGAATACGCTGTATTTTTTAACCTAATATAATTTTATTTTAGTTATTTTGAACATGACCTGAGTCCTAATTTCGTACCGCTAACATGTAAATGTGAGCTGGTATGACAATAAAGTTCCTTGAGTCCTTGAATCCTTGAACATGAGGCATATTTTATCAAGGAGGCATAGAAACTGTCTTAGCGTCCACTTTGGAATTGTCAATGTGGGAAAAACCCTGCTCTTGGAAATAAGGTCAGGGACAAAGGCTGCTCTGGCATCTTTAACTGCCTTCTGATATTTTCTCATGAGGTCCATTAGAAAGTCTAAAAAGACCTGCAGCTTGTTTGCCCTCCATTTTTGTTCAGCTCTCCTACACTCTCTCCTCGAGGCCCAAGTATTTTCGCTGAGACAAGGCAGCACTTTTGTATTTGCATTCTCATCCTCATGAGGGGCAACAGAGTCAAGGATAGTAAGGACTGTACATGCACTATTAAAAGGGGAAACAAGCTCCTCGGTGCTGGACGCTTTCAGAAAACTTTCCAGCAGAAGGGCATTTAAAGGTGCACTATGTGAAATTGCAGATTCAGGTGAGGACCTCTTGAACCCTCTTGAAAAAACATGGACTAGCCACAAAATTTGATGTCTGAGTCTATATATTTCTTATTTCCAGCCTAACTAAATGATAAATTGTGTGCTTATTCCATGTTTTTTGTCACCTGCACCTAAATGGTCCTCACTTTAGTCAAGGCTTTAAAAACGTGTGCACACAGATGCATGTTGGGTAGGAGTGGGATGGGGTAAAGCAATATTGAAAACAACAGGCTTGTAATCAAGACTGTTGTCTCACCATTACAATGAGTAAGACCCGAAGACAGCATTAGGCTAAATGTGTGTCCCATAATATGTGCAAATATGTGCACAGATGGAACAAGATTAAAAGATTCAATAACATTCATAAAAATCTTTAGCGCGTTTCTGAGCCTGACAGCAAACATGATGATGATGATGATGAGACAAGTGTTCATGTTGGTCAGTGAGTGAATTAGCCACCAGCGTGCGAGAGCTGAGTGGATCCACCCATGTGCTAACAGAGCCTGCTGTCATCCTGCGCTCGCTCTCTGTCCTCCTGACAATACACACATATCACCAGGACAGTCCATGCCATGTTAGACTTCAAATGAACTGTACAATGACCTGCAAATGACAAGCACAGAGAGTTGCAGCCCTCTGTGACTTTGGTGTGAATGAGTTTTAACCCTTTGTTAGCAAGAAAGAGGAGAAGAAAGCATAATCTATGATCCCAATGTTTCTGGAATGTTTAAAAAGGTCAATATGCTGATATTTTTGACAGCGCTTGACCTTTTGTGAAAAAAGTAACAAAACCATTGGAATTGAAATAACTTCTTTGTTTAGTTCTGGCACATAATGTATCACAGTCAAAGCATGCTGTCTCCCCTCAGCATCTCCCTATGAGTGACTTGACTGTTAATCCGTTGTATTGATCTAATATCAAAAGGTGCTATTTAAATGCAGCGTAACTCCCCGGGAGCCATGATCTGTCAGTGGGCTCTGTTTGGAGTTTGGCTGAATAACTAATGCCTGTTGTGTCTGTCACTGTATCCAGGTGGCCCAACATCTGGCCTCAACCTATGGAGGCAGGGCGTACGAAGTGGCCAAGATAGCCCACGTCACCGGGAAGAGGTGGCCTATTGTTGGCAAACGTCTTGTATCGGAATTTCCTTACATCGAAAGCGAGGTTGGCGGGTGGCTTATCGATAGCGTCAATCATATCATGTATTGAACATGTGAGTTCAAAGAGGATATATAGTCTCTCTAACCGCAGCTGCTTCCAGGTTCTGTATGCTGTAAAGGAGTATGCATGCACAGCCATCGATGTGGTTGCACGACGGACACGGCTGGGTTTCCTGAATGTACAGGCGGCCGAGGAGGCTCTTCCTCGAATCGTGGAGCTCATGGCGAGGGAGCTGAAATGGAGCGATCAGAAGAAGAAGGTAAACCCCACAGACCAAAACATTGTCACGTTTATCAGCTAACACAGACTAATTCTGTCTAAAAGCTACTCAAAAATGACACCTGAAATTCATTTTTTGCCTATCTTCGTCTTTCTTCTCTCAGTCTTAATGCATAGTGACCGCTGATTTAGTGCATAAATGTAATTGTGCAGTAATTGCAGAGTTGCTGCTGTGCTCCCCATCAGTGGAACTTTAACCTGACACCAGCTTGTACATTACTTTCTACTTCAAATTGATGCTTTCAGTGATATTCCAATTTGCAGCATTCCCAGTCCACCTCTCCCAACCGGCCACTGCTATTCCAGTACTGGCATTCCCAAACATGCATTAGATTGACCTCACATTAACCCAGATACATTTGATCTTTAAGAGCCATAAATTGGCTTTTGTCATTACCATAGGTTAATTACTGAGATTTGCTCTGTACTGTTGCTACAGTGAGATTGCAATAATAAGCACCACACAAAAGCCATTCACACTGCCTGCGTGAGCACTAAATAGGTATTGTTTTGATCCCTCTATTCCTGTCTGGAGTTTTGTTTGTATTGGTCTATTAATAGCACCCTACCTAGCTTGTGCTTTTGATACAGTTTGATTCTGCTGTGTTTAGAACAAGCCTCGCCCTTCCTGTCATTCTCTCCATAATAAGACGTCTGAAGTGCAGCCCAGACGTGGATCAGATTGCTGTCCTTACATTCCTTACGCCACCTTTCTGAGAACTAAACTGCTCATTGTTTCAAGACTTGCATATATGATAACGTGAGCAGTCTAATATTGCCCATTTCCAAGGAAAGCTCATTGACAACCCACAGTAGCAGTTTTGGTCCTGCACAGCTCTGTTAAGTAAGGCAGGCCAATAACACCGCCCAGATTACAGGTTCAGTTCCCATGACACCCACTGATGCAGATCTGCAGCCATGGTGCTATAAGGCAAGAAACTGTTCTTCAAACCGGCATGTGCTCATACAAATAAATGCCTGTTGTATATAATGACAGGAGGAGTTGGCAGCAGCCAAGCGGTTCCTCTACTATGAGATGGGCTACAAGGTCCGATCTGAACAGCTGACTGACAGCTCTGAGATCACCCTCTCTCCCCCCGAGGTGGACAGGTAAGGTACCGTGAGGATTCAGATGTGGATATTGTAACCATGTTGGATATTTTGTCAATTATATTGGATTGTGCAAAATGGCAAAATGGCTTATTTATTGATAGCTACATTGTATCTGTTTGTGTCTGCATGCTGTGATTTACTATAAAACAGGCAAGAGCATAAGTCTTACCTGTTTCAGAAACAAATCATGTCATGGCAACATCTGCATGTCTGATACTCACTTTTCAACTATTTTTGAAATAAATATTGCTCTAATCTATGTCAAATAATCATTTTTGTTGTCACTTGTTGCTAAGCAAGCACACTCACAACCTAAAGACTACACATCCAATAAACCTAAGCGTTCCAGACTCCATCCCTAACTTCAAATATCCAAATGAGTGCATGTATGTGATTCATCCAAGTGACCGTTGTGATGCTCAAAGGGATATGCATTTGGACTGCAAACAAAACAAAATAAATGCATTTTTTAAGCCGATGAAATATATTAAAGTGCAGATTTTTCCCAGACGTATCTCAGGTTATAACCATGCCTGCGTTGGACATACAGTAAAGCCAAGTATATTTTCTCATCAATTTTACTTATGAAACTGCCTGCAAACCATCGATGACGTACCCACTTTTCTACTCATACCTCTCTACTCATATTTATGTGGCATATGCTAATTCAATGAGGCAATCTGCTAGTGCATTAAAATGTACCTTGTTATTATACTGATTTTGATTTGAGGCCTATGCTGATCCCTGTTTACACTCCATATGGACACTGGACTCTTGTAACTTGAGTGCGTCTGGTGTGCAGCCTTTGTCCTGTTATTTTTGTTATTGATAGCCTCAGCCTTATTGCACACGTAGATGAATAACTGTGTGTAAGTTAAAGTGAAGCTGAAGTTGCGTGCCTCATCCTTTCTTGTCAATGAGGGCTACTTACAGGTGTTTTTTGTTTCTCTGCTGACAGGTACAAGAAAAGGTTCCATAAATTTGATAAAGAAAACAAGGGCTTCATCACAACTGTGGATGTTCAAAGAGTATTAGAGGTAAAACCTGTGTCACTGTGTGTGTGTGTGTGTGTGTGTGTGTGTGTGTGTGTGTGTGTGTGTGTGTGTGTGTGTGTGTGTGTGTGTGTCTGTGGACCCGTATGTGATTATTACCAGTGGGCGTTTGTTCTCTTGTGTGCCTTTATGAGATGTGGCGAGGTTTCAAATTTCTCTCCTTTAATAGAAGCCCTATGCTGATGATCCTCTTTTAGCTCAGTAACCATGACACTCAGACTCTCAGTCAGATGCTAGTTCACCACCACATCACTTCACCTGTTCACACACACCGTCCATCTATGTTGTTTTTCTCCATAAGTACACTTCCTTTCTACATGCACTGAAATACTGTAAGGCCTGATGCAATAAAATCAGCTATTCAGTAGAAAAAGGTTAGATGTTGACAGAAATTGGTCATGGAAATTGCACTCTATGTCATGGAACAGTCATGGAAAAGAATTTGGTTCATGAATATGTCTTAGAGTTGTGCATTGTATTATATTGGTGCACTAGCATGAGTGGTTGAAAGCCTTGTGGTGGAAACATTCAGTGAGTAGGGATCCCAAGCCACTGGGGTATAACAAATAGGACTACATAATTTGGCCCAGTCATTAGTTCAGGCCCGTTCACATCAATGGGATTGGAAGTTTATGGATTACCTGTAAACAGAGATTCAGCTAGTGACAGGTCTCTCCAAGAGAACCTTCTTGCACTACTAATTGAGCCGTGGGTTTGCTGTGGGGTTTGTGTGGGAGTTTCTGTCAACGCAATATCTAAATTAAACACATTTCGTCACCAGCAAATAGTGAAGTTACATATTCATAAGAATTTTTCATCACTTCTGAAATGAGATGCTTATATTTTCTGCATTTGAGCTGATCTGAATGATTTTTGGACTTGGTGAGATGCATTCAAGTGTCTTCCACTCGAACACAGTGTTAGTCTCTGGAGTTTTTAGTCATGGTCTTTATGGTGTGAGTTGAACAGTTCAAACAACAAACAGTATAATTCTGGTCCAAGTTTTGAGATCATTAGTGTTTTCAAGTGTCAATAAATAAAGACAATGGTTTCCATGTTTTGCATACGTGTAGTTAAAGGCAGTAGAGTTGTAAATTTTCTGAGACATTCACAGTCCAAATATCTCGTCAATATACAACACTGCAGAATACTGAGGGTTCAAAAATAAAAAAAAAATTTAAAAATCCTTCATCTAATGGCTTCAGTTCATTTCTTCTCTTTAAATATCAGTAAAAGCTAATTGTTTTGTCTTTTCAGTATCAGTCAGGTTGGTCAAAATATTCAGTACTGCCAGCTAGCAATGTATAATCTGACTTCACAATCCACAGGAATAAGATGACTTTTTGTTGCTGGAAATAAATCTTGGATACCAGCTTTAATGATCTTTCACTTGTTTCCTGCCAGAGCATCAGTGTGCAGATTGATGAAAACACACTCCATGAAATCCTGAATGAAGTTGACCTGAATAAAAATGGACAGGTGGAGCTGAATGAATTCTTACAGGTATAGAAGTTTTTGTTTTCTTAATTTTAAAAGTATTTTTATGTGAAGAAAGAAGGCATGTGTCAGTTGCCTCCCTTTCTTACTGCCATATGTACATGCATACATCTCTCTCTCTCTCTCTCTCTCTCTCTCTCTCTCTCTCTCTCTCTCTCTCTCTCCCTCCCTCCCTCTCTCTCTCCCTCTCTCTCTTTCTACCACACACAAACACACCATCTTCCCCGTCCCCCTTGATACTGGCAGCCTTCTCCTGCTCTGTGACAATGATGAATGCAGAACATGAAACACATTAATGCAGCGGATTCTGGTCAATGTCAGGCCTTTCTTCACTGTGTCAAGTTAAACAAACAAGATCAAGCAAAAGCGAATGGTAATTGACCCTCCAGAGATAAGGCCCCTGCTATTGAGGGAGGAGGTCATGGGAATCTCAAGCCACTATGAAACCTGCGATGGACATTTCCTCAAAAAATGCACTCAGTGGTCACTGACCAGGTGGTCACACTTCTTTGTGTAATGCTATTAGGCTTTTTAATCTCTCTTTGAGAGGTGAATTATTATGAGAAGGAGCCTGGTATTATATACTTTCACTATACAGTGCTTCATCAGCAATAAGCTGTCATTGTAATAAGTGGATTCCACTTGTATGAGATGTCTGAAGCCTTGGTGCGATGTGTTAAAAGTGTGGAGGCTTCTGACATTTTGATGACACGTTCTGTTGAAATCTAACTAATTAGGAGACACTTTGGTTTTAAACTTCAGGTTTCGGTGGTGAACCTTGTATACTGTATGTCCTTTGATTCAGTGTTATAAAAGTATCATGCTGATGCTGTATAATTGGAAGAGTGTAGTAAGGAACAGGAGGAGCTTCTGCCAGGTTCTGTTGGTAGTGGATTTAAGACAATAAGATGAGTGAGCTTCGTGTTTTTCTTTTTTTTTTTTTAATTCATGTTGTTTATTGTAGACCTGGATCTTCGGAAAACATTTGACTGTAGTAAACATGTTTTTTATGTGCAGGCTTTGAGTTAGAGCCCAGTCTTTAATACAGGTTCTTTGAAACATCCATACATGTTCATAGATGCTATAACTTGATTAGGTCTAAATATTGTTCATCTGTGCCGTTTGTGGGTGCGTGCGTGCGTGTGTGTGTGCTTATATGTATAACCATGTGCCCAGTGCCTCTGAACATGTGTTTACGTATCTGTGTCCTCAGCTGATGAGTGCAGTGCGGAAAGGCCAGGTGTCTGACAACCGTCTGGCCATGCTGATGCAGACTGCTGAGGAGAGTCTGGACCAGAGGGGGCCAGTGTCTGTGGACCGCAGTGGTGGAGGGATGTGAGCCACAAACTGGACCTGGGTAAGGTGGGACGAGTCTGTTTGGCCTTGCCCCAAAATTACATTCAGCTGACATGGCAGGAGCTGTCATCATAGGAACAGGTGATTGTCATATGTTTGTTTGTTTGTTTGTTTTTTGTCAGAATAGCTCAAATTAATTTTTGTGTGTGTCTCTACCACTGAACACATAAGACGTACTTGATCAAGAGTTTTGCAGTCATCCAGAAGTCACTGATGTAATGTTGTTGGCAGCTCTACCAAAACACATGCATTTAACACTGTGCATGTACACTGTATGTGGCTTACATGCCTCCCACTTCAAAGACATTCTTCCATCATACTTGACTTCTATTTTTCACCACTGCATCAGCTGTAATGTCAGAGTAACTTATTTTTATGAAAATGTTGTTTTAATAAGAAGTGTTTATTTGTTTGTAATATTTACATATTATTTGTTGGTGGTTTTATTGTCCGTCTTCAACTTTTATGCAGATGCAGTTGGGAAATCTCCCCACTGAAAGGTGTAGATGTGGCTATACGCTGTAGGCTGCAGCTTTCAGTAGGCTATGCTGAGCACATTATTTGCACTGTTTGTGGAATTTTGCATTGCTTGTGAAATATTTCTGCTGTGTACCGTCCAACTGTGCCATTTTCTACAATTTAGATGCTGAAAATATTCCGACATTTAAAGTCATTTTTGCTGGATATTGTGATTTTGACTGTACTTTGAGCAAAGTTCTGCAGTTTACATTCTGAAATGCAGTGTGACGTCTGTATGCAAAGCGAGGCGTAATTGGAAAATCATTTGCATTTTTCATTCACTGCCATCAAAATCGAAACATTATCCTTCCCAAAAGGACTGTAAATGCTAGATATTTATTAGATTAATTTAGCCTGCGTCAAATGAGATACAAATCAACAGTAAATGTGTTTAAATATTCTAAAGTAGGTACATGTGATTGGTTCCAAGAAATGTTATTGTCTTGTGTTTTATTAAGCTGAATGGCTTGTTGTATTTGATGCTGGCTTTTAATTTCTGTATCTGTCTGTGCAGTTGGTGTTTTTATTACTATTAATTTATTACTTGTGTTTTGTCTGCTTGGCCACTTGCATTTATAGAGTAATAAGGGAATGTATTTAATGTGCCTTGCTTTCAGATGCAGTGTGAATTGAGAGCATGAATCAAGGGAGTTGATTAAACCATACTGTCCCGGGCTTTTAAGTGTGCTTAATTTCACACTATCTATAAATAAAGCAATTATTTTGTTACGCACATTGTTAAAGTGAAGATTTCATATGTTTGGCTCTGCAGTGACAGTTGTATATGAAGGCTGCTTCAAAGACCTATTGTACATATCTAGCTCTCTTCCTGGTTAATCCACTTCTAATGCTGACTATGGGTGCTTTCATCAAGAAGCGATTGTCGTTGTTTTGTTAATATAAAGCAGAAATTATTGGGGAATTGTTTTTCGAATGCACTTGTGAAACTGCTAGTCGTAAAGGCAGGGAGTTCTAATGCATTTTTTTTTTGTTGGGCTTAATCTACAGATTGTTGTGGCTGGCCACGTGGGTATTACGCAATGCAAACTCCTCAAAAGAACACAAACACTGAAATTCTCAAGACTAAGTATGTGGGAGGGCTTATCCAAGCGTCTGCTGCCAGCTTTAACACTCGAGGATACTTGATGTTGAATGGATTTACGCTTTTATTTCTAATCTTCATTGTCTCTCCCTTGCAGTTGGGTAGCGTCTTGTCTTGATCCCAACAAAAGCAATGAAATGTAAAGTAAGCTGCTGCGATCACTTTCAGCCTAAAATAGTCTTTGGAAAAATTATATTGACCAGCGTTTTTATCACCGCAGTCTTGCTATTTTATTTTACTCATGCACATCGGCCATCCCTTCTTTCATCATTTTTTTT